>NC_138780.1:189510883-189565883 GCF_965119305.1 Pelophylax lessonae | reverse complement strand
CCTCATCCCAGGACCCCCTCTCTCCTCATCCCAGGACCCCTCTCTCCTCATCCCAGGACCCCTCTCTCCTCATCCCAGGGCCCCCTCTCTCCTCATCCCAGGACCCCCCCTCTCCTCATCCCAGGGCCCCTCTCTCCTCATCCCAGGACCCCCTCTCTCCTCATCCCAGGACCCCCTCTCTCCTCATCCCAGGGCCCCCTCTCTCCTCATCCCAGGACCCCTCTCTCCTCATCCCAGGACCCCCTCTCTCCTCATCCCAGGACCCCCTCTCTCCTCATCCCAGGGCCCCCTCTCTCCTCATCCCAGGACCCCCTCTCTCCTCATCCCAGGACCCCCCCTCTCCTCATCCCAGGGCCCCTCTCTCCTCATCCCAGGACCCCCTCTCTCCTCATCCCAGGACCCCCTCTCTCCTCATCCCAGGGCCCCCTCTCTCCTCATCCCAGGGCCCCTCTCTCCTCATCCCAGGACCCCCTCTCTCCTCATCCCAGGACCCCCTCTCTCCTCATCCCAGGGCCCCCTCTCTCCTCATCCCAGGACCCCCTCTCTCCTCATCCCAGGACCCCCCCTCTCCTCATCCCAGGGCCCCTCTCTCCTCATCCCAGGACCCCCTCTCTCCTCATCCCAGGACCCCTCTCTCCTCATCCCAGGACCCCTCTCTCCTCATCCCAGGGCCCCCTCTCTCCTCATCCCAGGACCCCCCTCTCCTCATCCCAGGGCCCCTCTCTCCTCATCCCAGGACCCCCTCTCTCCTCATCCCAGGACCCCTCTCTCCTCATCCCAGGACCCCCTCTCTCCTCATCCCAGGACCCCCTCTCTCCTCATCCCAGGACCCCCTCTCTCCTCATCCCAGGGCCCCCTCTCTCCTCATCCCAGGACCCCCTCTCTCCTCATCCCAGGACCCCTCTCTCCTCATCCCAGGACCCCCTCTCTCCTCATCCCAGGGCCCCCTCTCTCCTCATCCCAGGACCCCCTCTCTCCTCATCCCAGGGCCCCCTCTCTCCTCATCCCAGGACCCCCTCTCTCCTCATCCCAGGACCCCTCTCTCCTCATCCCAGGACCCCTCTCTCCTCATCCCAGGACCCCCTCTCTCCTCATCCCAGGACCCCTCTCTCCTCATCCCAGGACCCCTCTCTCCTCATCCCAGGACCCCCTCTCTCCTCATCCCAGGGCCCCCTCTCTCCTCATCCCAGGACCCCCCCTCTCCTCATCCCAGGGCCCCCTCTCTCCTCATCCCAGGGCCCCCTCTCTCCTCATCCCAGGACCCCCCCTCTCCTCATCCCAGGACCCCCTCTCTCCTCATCCCAGGACCCCCTCTCTCCTCATCCCAGGGCCCCCTCTCTCCTCATCCCAGGACCCCTCTCTCCTCATCCCAGGACCCCCTCTCTCCTCATCCCAGGACCCCTCTCTCCTCATCCCAGGACCCCCTCTCTCCTCATCCCAGGACCCCTCTCTCCTCATCCCAGGACCCCTCTCTCCTCATCCCAGGACCCCCTCTCTCCTCATCCCAGGACCCCCTCTCTCCTCATCCCAGGACCCCCTCTCTCCTCATCCCAGGACCCCCTCTCTCCTCATCCCAGGACCCCCTCTCTCCTCATCCCAGGACCTCCTCTCTCCTCATCCCAGGGCCCCCTCTCTCCTCATCCCAGGACCCCCTCTCTCCTCATCCCAGGACCCCTCTCTCCTCATCCCAGGACCCCCTCTCTCCTCATCCCAGGACCCCCTCTCTCCTCATCCCAGGACCCCCTCTCTCCTCATCCCAGGGCCCCCTCTCTCCTCATCCCAGGACCCCCTCTCTCCTCATCCCAGCGCCCCCTCTCTCCTCATCCCAGGACCCCCTCTCTCCTCATCCCAGGACCCCTCTCTCCTCATCCCAGGACCCCCTCTCTCCTCATCCCAGGACCCCTCTCTCCTCATCCCAGGACCCCTCTCTCCTCATCCCAGGACCCCCTCTCTCCTCATCCCAGGGCCCCCTCTCTCCTCATCCCAGGACCCCCCCTCTCCTCATCCCAGGGCCCCCTCTCTCCTCATCCCAGGGCCCCCTCTCTCCTCATCCCAGGACCCCCCCTCTCCTCATCCCAGGACCCCCTCTCTCCTCATCCCAGGACCCCCTCTCTCCTCATCCCAGGGCCCCCTCTCTCCTCATCCCAGGACCCCTCTCTCCTCATCCCAGGACCCCCTCTCTCCTCATCCCAGGACCCCTCTCTCCTCATCCCAGGACCCCCTCTCTCCTCATCCCAGGACCCCTCTCTCCTCATCCCAGGACCCCCTCTCTCCTCATCCCAGGACCCCCTCTCTCCTCATCCCAGGACCCCCTCTCTCCTCATCCCAGGACCCCCTCTCTCCTCATCCCAGGGCCCCCTCTCTCCTCATCCCAGGACCCCCTCTCTCCTCATCCCAGGACCCCTCTCTCCTCATCCCAGGACCCCCTCTCTCCTCATCCCAGGACCCCCTCTCTCCTCATCCCAGGACCCCCTCTCTCCTCATCCCAGGGCCCCCTCTCTCCTCATCCCAGGACCCCCTCTCTCCTCATCCCAGGGCCCCCTCTCTCCTCATCCCAGGACCCCTCTCTCCTCATCCCAGGACCCCTCTCTCCTCATCCCAGGACCCCCTCTCTCCTCATCCCAGGACCCCTCTCTCCTCATCCCAGGACCCCTCTCTCCTCATCCCAGGACCCCCTCTCTCCTCATCCCAGGACCCGTATCTCCTCATCCCAGGACCCGTATCTCCTCATCCCAGGACCCGTATCTCCTCATCCCAGGACCCCCTCTCTCCTCATCCCAGGACCCCCTCTCTCCGCTCTCATCCCAGGACCCCCTCTCTCCTCATCCCAGGGCCCCCTCTCTCCTCATCCCAGGACCCCCTCTCTCCTCATCCCAGGACCCGTATCTCTTCATCCCAGGACCCGTATCTCTTCATCCCAGGACCCGTATCTCCTCATCCCAGGACCCCCTCTCTCCTCATCCCAGGACCCCCTCTCTGCTCTCATCCCAGGACCCCCTCTCTGCTCTCATCCCAGGGCCCCCTCTCTGCTCTCATCCCAGGGCCCCCTCTCTGCTCTCATCCCAGGGCCCCCTCTCTGCTCTCATCCCATGGCCCCCTCTCTGCTCTCATCCCATGGCCCCCTCTCTGCTCTCATCCCATGGCCCCCTCTCTGCTCTCATCCCATGGCCCCCTCTCTGCTCTCATCCCAGGACCCCCTCTCTGCTCTCATCCCAGGACCCCCTCTCTGCTCTCATCCCAGGACCCCCTCTCTGCTCTCATCCCAGGACCCCCCCTCTCTGCTCTCATCCCAGGACCCCCCCTCTCTGCTCTCATCCCAGGACCCCCCCCTCTGCTCTCATCCCAGGACCCCCTCTCTGCTCTCATCCCAGGACCCCCTCTCTGCTCTCATCCCAGGGGTCTCTCTCAGCTCTCATCCCAGGGCCCCCTCGATGCTCTCATCCCAGGACCCCCTCTCTGCTCTCATCCCAGGGGTCTCTCTCTCCTCATCCCAGGACCCCCTCTCTCCTCATCCCAGGGCCCCTCTCTCCTCATCCCAGGACCCCCTCTCTCCTCATCCCAGGACCCCTCTCTCCTCATCCCAGGACCCCTCTCTCCTCATCCCAGGGCCCCCTCTCTCCTCATCCCAGGACCCCCCCTCTCCTCATCCCAGGGCCCCTCTCTCCTCATCCCAGGACCCCCTCTCTCCTCATCCCAGGACCCCCTCTCTCCTCATCCCAGGGCCCCCTCTCTCCTCATCCCAGGACCCCCTCTCTCCTCATCCCAGGACCCCCCCTCTCCTCATCCCAGGGCCCCTCTCTCCTCATCCCAGGACCCCCTCTCTCCTCATCCCAGGACCCCTCTCTCCTCATCCCAGGACCCCTCTCTCCTCATCCCAGGGCCCCCTCTCTCCTCATCCCAGGACCCCCCCTCTCCTCATCCCAGGGCCCCTCTCTCCTCATCCCAGGACCCCCTCTCTCCTCATCCCAGGACCCCTCTCTCCTCATCCCAGGACCCCCTCTCTCCTCATCCCAGGACCCCCTCTCTCCTCATCCCAGGACCCCCTCTCTCCTCATCCCAGGGCCCCCTCTCTCCTCATCCCAGGACCCCCTCTCTCCTCATCCCAGGACCCCTCTCTCCTCATCCCAGGACCCCCTCTCTCCTCATCCCAGGGCCCCCTCTCTCCTCATCCCAGGACCCCCTCTCTCCTCATCCCAGGGCCCCCTCTCTCCTCATCCCAGGACCCCCTCTCTCCTCATCCCAGGACCCCTCTCTCCTCATCCCAGGACCCCCTCTCTCCTCATCCCAGGACCCCTCTCTCCTCATCCCAGGACCCCCTCTCTCCTCATCCCAGGGCCCCCTCTCTCCTCATCCCAGGACCCCCCCTCTCCTCATCCCAGGGCCCCCTCTCTCCTCATCCCAGGGCCCCCTCTCTCCTCATCCCAGGACCCCCCCTCTCCTCATCCCAGGACCCCCTCTCTCCTCATCCCAGGACCCCCTCTCTCCTCATCCCAGGGCCCCCTCTCTCCTCATCCCAGGACCCCTCTCTCCTCATCCCAGGACCCCCTCTCTCCTCATCCCAGGACCCCTCTCTCCTCATCCCAGGACCCCCTCTCTCCTCATCCCAGGACCCCTCTCTCCTCATCCCAGGACCCCTCTCTCCTCATCCCAGGACCCCCTCTCTCCTCATCCCAGGACCCCCTCTCTCCTCATCCCAGGACCCCCTCTCTCCTCATCCCAGGACCCCCTCTCTCCTCATCCCAGGACCCCCTCTCTCCTCATCCCAGGACCCCCTCTCTCCTCATCCCAGGGCCCCCTCTCTCCTCATCCCAGGACCCCCTCTCTCCTCATCCCAGGACCCCTCTCTCCTCATCCCAGGACCCCCTCTCTCCTCATCCCAGGACCCCCTCTCTCCTCATCCCAGGACCCCCTCTCTCCTCATCCCAGGGCCCCCTCTCTCCTCATCCCAGGACCCCCTCTCTCCTCATCCCAGCGCCCCCTCTCTCCTCATCCCAGGACCCCTCTCTCCTCATCCCAGGACCCCTCTCTCCTCATCCCAGGACCCCCTCTCTCCTCATCCCAGGACCCCTCTCTCCTCATCCCAGGACCCCTCTCTCCTCATCCCAGGACCCCCTCTCTCCTCATCCCAGGGCCCCCTCTCTCCTCATCCCAGGACCCCCCCTCTCCTCATCCCAGGGCCCCCTCTCTCCTCATCCCAGGGCCCCCTCTCTCCTCATCCCAGGACCCCCCCTCTCCTCATCCCAGGACCCCCTCTCTCCTCATCCCAGGACCCCCTCTCTCCTCATCCCAGGGCCCCCTCTCTCCTCATCCCAGGACCCCTCTCTCCTCATCCCAGGACCCCCTCTCTCCTCATCCCAGGACCCCTCTCTCCTCATCCCAGGACCCCCTCTCTCCTCATCCCAGGACCCCTCTCTCCTCATCCCAGGACCCCCTCTCTCCTCATCCCAGGACCCCCTCTCTCCTCATCCCAGGACCCCCTCTCTCCTCATCCCAGGACCCCCTCTCTCCTCATCCCAGGGCCCCCTCTCTCCTCATCCCAGGACCCCCTCTCTCCTCATCCCAGGACCCCTCTCTCCTCATCCCAGGACCCCCTCTCTCCTCATCCCAGGACCCCCTCTCTCCTCATCCCAGGACCCCCTCTCTCCTCATCCCAGGGCCCCCTCTCTCCTCATCCCAGGACCCCCTCTCTCCTCATCCCAGGGCCCCCTCTCTCCTCATCCCAGGACCCCTCTCTCCTCATCCCAGGACCCCTCTCTCCTCATCCCAGGACCCCCTCTCTCCTCATCCCAGGACCCCTCTCTCCTCATCCCAGGACCCCTCTCTCCTCATCCCAGGACCCCCTCTCTCCTCATCCCAGGACCCGTATCTCCTCATCCCAGGACCCGTATCTCCTCATCCCAGGACCCGTATCTCCTCATCCCAGGACCCGTATCTCCTCATCCCAGGACCCCCTCTCTCCTCATCCCAGGACCCCCTCTCTCCGCTCTCATCCCAGGACCCCCTCTCTCCTCATCCCAGGGCCCCCTCTCTCCTCATCCCAGGACCCCCTCTCTCCTCATCCCAGGACCCGTATCTCTTCATCCCAGGACCCGTATCTCTTCATCCCAGGACCCGTATCTCCTCATCCCAGGACCCCCTCTCTCCTCATCCCAGGACCCCCTCTCTGCTCTCATCCCAGGACCCCCTCTCTGCTCTCATCCCAGGGCCCCCTCTCTGCTCTCATCCCAGGGCCCCCTCTCTGCTCTCATCCCAGGGCCCCCTCTCTGCTCTCATCCCATGGCCCCCTCTCTGCTCTCATCCCATGGCCCCCTCTCTGCTCTCATCCCATGGCCCCCTCTCTGCTCTCATCCCATGGCCCCCTCTCTGCTCTCATCCCAGGACCCCCTCTCTGCTCTCATCCCAGGACCCCCTCTCTGCTCTCATCCCAGGACCCCCTCTCTGCTCTCATCCCAGGACCCCCTCTCTGCTCTCATCCCAGGACCCCCCCTCTCTGCTCTCATCCCAGGACCCCCCCTCTCTGCTCTCATCCCAGGACCCCCCCCTCTGCTCTCATCCCAGGACCCCCTCTCTGCTCTCATCCCAGGACCCCCTCTCTGCTCTCATCCCAGGACCCCCTCTCTGCTCTCATCCCAGGACCCCCTCTCTGCTCTCATCCCAGGGGTCTCTCTCAGCTCTCATCCCAGGGCCCCCTCGATGCTCTCATCCCAGGACCCCCTCTCTGCTCTCATCCCAGGGGTCTCTCTCAGCTCTCATCCCAAGGCCCCCTCTCTGCTCTCATCCCAGGGGTCTCTCTCAGCTCTCATTCCAGTGTCCCCTCTCTGCTCTCATCTCAGGACCCCCCCTCTGTTCTCATCCCAGGACCCCCTCTCTGCTCTCATCCCAGGACCCCCTCTCTGCTCTCATCCCAGGGCCCCCTCTCTGCTCTCATCCCATGGCCCCCTCTCTGCTCTCATCCCATGGCCCCCTCTCTGCTCTCATGCCATGGCCCCCTCTCTGCTCTCATCCCAGGACCCCCTCTCTGCTCTCATCCCATGGCCCCCTCTCTGCTCTCATCCCAGGACCCCCTCTCTGCTCTCATCCCAGGGGTCTCTCTCAGCTCTCATCCCAGGACCCCCTCTCTGCTCTCATCCCAGGACCCCCCTCTCTGCTCTCATCCCAGGACCCCCCTCTCTGCTCTCATCCCAGGACCCCCCTCTCTGCTCTCATCCCAGGACCCCCTCTCTGCTCTCATCCCATGGCCCCCTCTCTGCTCTCATCCCAGGACCCCCTCTCTGCTCTCATCCCAGGGGTCTCTCTCTGCTCTCATCCCAGGGGTCTCTCTCTGCTCTCATCCCAGGGGTCTCTCTCTGCTCTCATCCCAGGGGTCTCTCTCAGCTCTCATCCCAGGGCCCCCTCGATGCTCTCATCCCAGGACCCCCTCTCTGCTCTCATCCCAGGGGTCTCTCTCAGCTCTCATCCCAAGGCCCCCTCTCTGCTCTCATCCCAGGGGTCTCTCTCAGCTCTCATTCCAGTGTCCCCTCTCTGTTCTCATCTCAGGACCCCCTCTCTGTTCTCATCTCAGGACCCCCTCTCTGTTCTCATCTCAGGACCCCCTCTCTGTTCTCATCTCAGGACCCCCTCTCTGTTCTCATCTCAGGACCCCCTCTCTGCTCTCATCTCAGGACCCCCTCTCTGCTCTCATCCCTGGACCCCCTCTCTGCTCTCATATTAGGACCCTCTCTCTGTTCTCATTCCAGGACCCTCTCTGCTCTCATCCCTGGGGCCCCTCTCTGTCCTTATCCCAGGGGTCCCTCTCTGTTCTTATCCCAGGGGCTACTCTCTGTCATTATTCCAAGGGTCACTCTCTGTCTTTATCTCAGGGGTCCCTCTCTGTCCTCTTTCAAGGGGTCCCCTAAACACCAACTGGGATAGGTTGTTCAGGACAGCAAGGGCCTGTTTAAATTTGCAGTTTGGGGGCAGGAAAACCTCAGAATTGAGCCCTGTATTTACTCACCCCCACCACACCCCCTTTAACTGCAAGGGCCAGGGGTGTACACATGTTGCATCCGCATCAGGAATTATATGTCCTGTCACGCTTGGCAGATGTAGCACCTGCCAAGCATAACTCATTCAAGTGAATGGGGCTGCATTGCAAAGGCTGTGCAACCTTGTGCAGTACAGCAAAAAAAAAAAAGGGTTAAAGTAGGCAATGAGAAGGCGTTGTATTGCCTCCTCATCACCTGCTTCAACTCCTTGAATCACACACTAGCATGCTGAAACTATGTGCATTGCACATGGTTGCAGGGTGTTTGCTGAGTGGGCCTCATTCACTTGAATGGGTCACGATAACCCACCAAAAGCAACAGGGGGTTTAACTCCTGCTGCAACATGTGTACTCATGGACATGGACACAGGGGGGCCCCATGATCTCATATTGCCCGGGGGCCCCATAGGTTATCAGTCCGCCCCTGGGTGTGTTACTGGCTAGATCACCAGGTGAAAACAGAGGGAGAAAAAGCCTAAAAAGAGAAAACCAATGCAGCCGCCACATCTAGTGATTGGTAAGCTGCAATATATTACATTTTTGATTTTGCGTTAAATACCGCTTTTTTGGCTGTTTGGCCAAAGTCCTGCTTTAGGCAAATGAGGGACCCCCCCCCCCCCCAACCCCCCTAAATATCTCTGGGTAAGCTTTGCCTAAACTGTGGCAGTAGATCCGACTCTCTGCTCTTTATCCAATAAAATCTGCCGCCGCTCTGACCTTGAATATGGATCTATTTATAGGACCTATGATGGCTCGTCAGAGTTTATTTGCTTGTATTCCTTCTGACAGCTACGAGAGACGATACGAGGAATGGAATTCCATCGCCTGACGCACTATTGATTAAAGTGCGTGTTAGCCGGGTGAACGCTGGGACTGAGACAAGTCCCCGCAGAGGCGTCCGCCGGAGATCTGTGAATGGTGATGTAAAACACCGGGGCAGAGGCGGCTTCTGTGTGATATTCCGCCCGGTGACACCGAGGCCGCTGGTTATTTAGGGGTCGGTATTTGTGTTTTTCTTATCGATTTCCTTACTGCCGCGATATTCTGCAACGCTTTACAAAGTAACACATACATGGGATACACCAAAAACATTCTAGGATGATATATAGTATAAATACATCAAAGATAATCACTTTCCGACCACAATACATACACAATATCTCACAAAAGTGAGTACACCCCTCACATTTTTGTAAATATTTTATTCTATCTTTTCATGTGACAACACTGAAGAAATGACACTTTGCTACAATGTAAAGTAGTGAGTGTACAGCTTGTATAAGGGCTCTTTCACACGGGCGATCCGATCAGATCCGCCTGTCAGTTTTTTAGGCGGATCTGATCGGATCCTCCATGCAGCTTTATGGGGCAGCGGATTTCAGCAGAGACACCTCCGCTGCCATCCGTATCCAATCCTGTCCGTGAAATCTGGACGGATGGAAACCCTATTTCCATCGAATCGGATTGGATGAGAGCGGACAAGCGATCCGCTCTCATCCGATTCCCCATAGAGAGCAGCGGGGGCTGAGACACCTCCCTCTCCGCACTGCAAGCGGAGACGGAGCTGTCATCCGCCGGCTCAGCAGGGATCGGCGGATCGATCCCTGCTGAGCAGCACGGATCCGCCTACGTAGGCGGACCGTGTGAAAGAGCCCTAACAGTGTAAATTTGCTGTCCCCTCAAAATAACTCAACACACAGCCATTCATGTCTAAACCGCTGGCAACAAAAGTGAGTACACCCCTAACAGAAAATGTCCAAATTGGGCCCAAAGTGTCTTAACCCTCTTGGACATGGAGTTCACCAGAGCTTCACAGGTTGCCACTGGAGTCCTCTTCCACTCCTCCAATATGACATCACGGAGCTGGGGGATGGTAGAGACCTTGCGCTCCTCCCCCTTCCGTTTGAGAATGCCCCACAGATGCTCAATAGGGTTTAGGTCTGGAGACATGCTTGGCCAGTCCATCACCTTTACCCTCAGCTTCTTTAGCAAGGCAGTGGTCATCTTGGAGGTGTGTTTGGGGTCATTTTGTTGGAATACTGCCCTGCAGCCCAGTCTCCGAAGGGAGGGGATCATGCTCTGCTTCAGTATGTCACAATACATGTTGGCATTCATGGTTCCCTCAATGAACTGTAACTCCCCAGTGCCGGCAGCACTCATGCAGCCCCAGACCATGACACTCCCACCACCATGCTTGACTGTAGGTAAGACACACTTGTCTTTGGACTCCTCACCTGGTTGCCCCCACACACGCCTGAACCAAATACGTTTATCTTGGTCTCATCAGACCACAGGAGATGGTTCCAGTAGTCCATGTCCTTAGTCTGCTTGTCTTCAGCAAACTGTTTGTGGGCTTTCTTGTGCATCATCTTTAGAAGAGGCTTCCTTCTGGGATGACAGCCATGCAGACCAATGCAGTGTGCGGCGTATGGTCTGAGCACTGAGAGGCTGACCCCCCCCCTTCAACCTCTGCATTAGTCACTGGATCACTTTCAGAAGCAGCGGGAGTGGAAGTCCACCGGGCGCACCAGAGAAATGATCCGAAAAGTGCGGCCAAAGGTCACAGAAGTGAAAAGAGACCAGATAGTCTCTGATCTTCTCAATGGCCTTGGAAGACCAGAGTGACATCATAACGCTACTCAAGTCTAGGGTGGAAGTAAACTTTTTTTTTTCTTAAAGCTAAAAAAAACAAAACATTTTTTTTCTTTTTTTACCTTTTGCTTCTAAAGGTAAAGGAGAGATTTGGGGTCTTTTTGACCCCAGATCTCTCCATAAAGAGGTCCTGTCATCCCTATTTTTGGTACAAGGGGTGTTTACATTCCTTGTAATAGGAACAAAGTAATAAAAAAAAATTACAGGGACAGGGTAAAATAAATGAAATACAATTTTTTTTTTTTAAAGCGCCCACATCCCCGCATTGTATTGTCGGATTCAAGATGGGAGTCCCGGATGCCAGGCTTCAAAAGTCCATCTTGGATTTTACAATACAAATGGGTCATCATAGCCCCGGGTTATGTCCATCTTAAATATTTATCCTCTGTAAACTAACATGGATGGCACTTGCTGAAGGGGACATTAAAGATCCCCTAAATGTATTAATCTTCATTGTATGCAGAGCTAGAGAAGTCACCCTTCTGGAAAAAAAAACCTGTTGCTGAGATAACTGTTCAGATTGGGGCTACCATCAATGTTAAGAGGTTATCCAAACAATAAGGTCTTGCCCAATGATGACCCATTTGAATTGTGCAACCCAAAATGTACTTGTGAATGCCGATGTTAGATTGCACAATGCAAATTGGTCATCAAATCCCCTAGTTATGTTCATCTTCAGTATGCATCCTATGTAAATCAATATGGATATCCAATATGGATGTCACTTAAAGAAGGGGGTATTAGAGATCCCAGACACATGGTGGACCATTTTTACTTGAAGATGTTACCAAATAAAAACTCAGTGTCTTGACGTCTGACCTACTATATTTGTTGAGTTTACTCTTCAACCAATCCAGAGTCATGGAAGCCCTTCTTTTGGAAAATAACCTGTTGCGATAAGTCTTAACGTTAGTGCCACCATCAATGTGAAGAAGTTATCCCAACAAACAGGTCATGCCCTACGATGACCCATTTGTATTGTCTGATCCAAGATGAACTCCCAAAAGCCATGCTTCTGGAGTCCATGTTACATTGTACAATACAAATTGGTCATCTTAGCCCCTGGTTCTATTCATCTTAAATATTCATCCTATGTTAACTAGTATGGATGTCACTTGAAAAAGGGGGCATTCAAGCTCCCCTAAATGTACATGGTGGACCATTTTTAAAGTCAGTGTGTCATGTGACCAAATAAAAAGTCAGTGTGTTGACATCTGACCTAGTATGTTTGGTGTGTTTACTCTTCAACCAATCCAGAGTCACGGAAGCCCTTCTTTTGGAAAAAAAAACTGTTGTTGAGATAAATGTTCAGAATGGGGCCACTACCAATGTGAAGAGGTTACCCCAACAATAAGATTATGCCCTATTGTGCCCCATTTGTATTGTGTAACCCAGGATGGACTCCTGAATGTCAAAGTGTCTTAACTTCTGACCTAGTATGTTTTGGTCGGCTTATTATTTTTAACTTATCCAAAATTATAAAAGCCCTCCTTTTGGAAACAAACAATGTTGGAATATCCTGTTCAGATTGGTGTCACAACCTCCCCTTGAAACGTGAGCACCAGAGGCGTAACTAGAACCTTCAGGGCCCTGATGCAAGAAACCATGAAGGGCCCCTCAGACCCCTGGCCAGGGCCCTTACCTTCAAGCCCAGGGCTCTTCCCACTAATCCTGGGGCTCTTTGCACTTGTTGCATGGCCTTTTATTACGGTCCCGCAGCAGGATTCTTTCACAAGTTCTGCAGTGGGCCCCCTTCCTGCACTCTTGGGGCCTCCCCACAGTGGTGCAATGCTAGGGTCCGGTCGCAAGTGTGACCCTTGCGATCCTGGAAGTTCACCCACTGGTTTGCTACCGGGCCCCCTGGAGCATGGGGCCCGGTAGCGATTGCAACCCCTGCAACCCCTGTAGTTACGCCCCTGGTGAGCACCATGCTTCAAGAGTCCCTCTTGGACTCTTGGGACAATATAAATGGGTCATCAAAGCCCCTGGTTATGTTCATCCTAAATATTTATCCTATTTAAGCTAATATGGATGTCCAATATGGATGTCACTTGAAGAAGGTGGCGTTAGAGATCCCCTCAATATGGTGGATCATTTTTACTTGAAGATGTGACCAAATAAAAAGTCAGTGTCTTCATATCTGACCTTACTATGTTTGGTGTGTTTATGCTTCTAGTTATCCAGAGCTACAGAAGTCCTCCTTTTCGGAAAATAATCTGTTGAGCTAAATGTTCAGGGACACAATCAATGTGAACAGTTATCCCAACCAATAGGTCATGCCCTATGATGACCCTTATGTATTGTCCAATCCAAGATAGACTCCTGAATGCCTTGCTTTAAGAGTCCATCTTGGATTGCACTATACAAATGGGTTATAATAGCCCCTGGTTTTGTTCATCCTAAATATTTATTCTATGTAAACCAATATGAATGTCCACTATGGATGTCACTTGAAGAAGGGGGCATTCGAGGTCCTCTTAATGTGTTACTCTTCGACTTATGCAGGGCTAGAGGAGCCATCCTTTTGGGAGAAAAAATTGTTGTTGAGATAACTGTTCAGATTGGGGACACCACCAATGTGAAGAGGTTATCCCAACAATAAGGTCCTGCTCTATGATGACCCATTTGTATTATCCGATCCAAGATGAACTCCTAAAAATCTATGCTTTAATTGTCCACCTTGGCTTGTGCAATAAAAATGGGTCATCATATCCCCTGGTTATGTTTATCTTAAATATTCATCCTATGTAAACCAATATG
Source organism: Pelophylax lessonae (assembly GCF_965119305.1). NCBI lineage: Eukaryota > Metazoa > Chordata > Amphibia > Anura > Ranidae > Pelophylax > Pelophylax lessonae. The sequence goes on along the minus strand of NC_138780.1, from coordinate 189,552,448 downwards.
AATGTCCACTATGGATGTCACTTGAGGAAAGGTGTATTAGAGATCCCCTAAGCATGGTGGACCATTTTGTTAAAGATCTTACAAAATAAAAAGTCAATGTCTTGTCATCTGACCTACTGTTTGGTGTGTTTACTCTTCAAGTTATCCAGAGCTATGGAAGCCCTCCTTTTGGGAAAATAGCCTGTTGTTGAGATAGATGTTCAGATTGGGGACACCATCAATGTGAAGAGGTTATCCCAACAATAAGGTCATGCTCTATGATGACCCATTTGTATTGTCAGATCCAAGATGGACTCCTAAAAAGCAATGCTTCAAGAGTCTATCTTGGATTGTACAATAAAAAATGGGTTATCACCAATATGGATGTCCAGTATGGATGTCACTTGAAGAGGGGGGCATTAGAGATCCCCTAAATTTGTTACTCTTCAACTTATGCAGGGCTACAGAAGCCATTCTTTTAGAACAAAAAAACTGTTGAGAAAACTGTTCAGATTGGGACCACCACCTAATGTGAAGAGGTTATCCCAACAATAGAGGTCATGCTCTGTGAAGACCCATTTGTATTATTCAATCCAAGATGGACTCCTAAAAAGCCATGCTTCAAAAGTCCGTCTTAGATTGTACAATACAAATGGGTCATCATAGCCCTTGGTTATGTCTCGCTTTATAAACAGTGACACTTCTGCAAACCTTGGCACGGCCCTGGCGTTGTCCTAATGTGCTTTCCATTAGCGGCGGAGAAAAGAGGGCATACATTTTGTAGTCGTTTTTTTTTCCTTGGCAGCTCACAATGAAAGAGGCTTTTTATCCCCCCTTTCTCCGCTCTGTACACAATGGAATACTGTACGGCTTTCAGATGCCCCCTCGTACAAATGCTTCATGTCACAAGCGATCAGTGTCGGGCGGCTTGCGATGAGTGGAAACGCGGGCCTCGCTGTTGTTAAATGATTGTCACAGGCCTGGCTGAGCAGATTGTAAGAGCGCCCCGTCCCTCGCAGTGTTCACCTCGCCGCTTTCTACCTATTGTGTGTGTGATCAGTGACCCGGCTGACACGGGACTTAATGCAACAAAGCCGAAAACACTTTTCTTCCTTTCAACGCGGCTCCAAATGGAGAATCTCGTGAGCTTCCAACATTACAATCGATGAAGTCCCAGCTTGTTCGGAGTGTATGTTTTCTGTATCCATTCTCAGAATTTGATTGTACAACCCCCAATGACTTTCTACCGGCCTTACACAGAAACTGTGCCTGAAACCCAGAACTTCTCCAAACTTCACCATTTCTATGTAGATGCCGGGAAAAAATATCAACAGTTAAAGATGAACGCCGGGTAAAATCCACACCTATCTTTCCAGTGAGGCTTCCCTTGTACTGCGAGGGTTAACTGCCTATTTTATCAGGGCAGGGGGGCTCCAAACTGTTCAGTCTGAGGGCCCCCCCCAAAAAAAAAGGTAGGCTGTACAGGGCCCCCTGATTTCTAACAGCAGCCCTGCCCATCAGAGTTGGCCCCTTACGTCGGGGGTCCCCCCACCGGAGTCGGCCCCTGACGTCGGGGGTCCCCCCACCGGAGTCGGCCCCTGACGTCGGGGGTCCCCCATTGGAGTCGGCCCCTGACGTCGGGAGTCCCCCATTGGAGTCGGCCCCTTTTGTCGGGAGTCCCCCATTGGAGTCGGCCCCTTTTGTCGGGAGTCCCCCATTGGAGTCGGCCCCTTTTGTCGGGAGTCCCCCATTGGAGTCGGCCCCTTTTGTCGGGAGTCCCCCATTGGAGTCGGCCCCTTTTGTCGGGAGTCCCCCATTGGAGTCGGCCCCTTTTGTCGGGAGTCCCCCATTGGAGTCGGCCCCTTTTGTCGGGAGTCCCCCATTGGAGTCGGCCCCTTTTGTCGGGAGTCCCTCATTGGAGTCGGCCCCTTTTGTCGGGAGTCCCCCATTGGAGTCGGCCCCTTTTGTCGGGAGTCCCCCATTGGAGTCGGCCCCTTTTGTCGGGAGTCCCCCATTGGAGTCGGCCCCTTTTGTCGGGAGTCCCCCATTGGAGTCGGCCCCTTTTGTCGGGAGTCCCCCATTGGAGTCGGCCCCTTTTGTCGGGAGTCCCCCATTGGAGTCGGCCCCTTTTGTCGGGAGTCCCCCATTGGAGTCGGCCCCTTTTGTCGGGAGTCCCCCATTGGAGTCGGCCCCTTTTGTCGGGAGTCCCCCATTGGAGTCGGCCCCTTTTGTCGGGAGTCCCCCATTGGAGTCGGCCCCTTTTGTCGGGAGTCCCCCATTGGAGTCGGCCCCTTTTGTCGGGAGTCCCCCATTGGAGTCGGCCCCTTTTGTCGGGAGTCCCCCATTGGAGTCGGCCCCTTTTGTCGGGAGTCCCCCATTGGAGTCGGCCCCTTTTGTCGGGAGTCCCCCATTGGAGTCGGCCCCTTTTGTCGGGAGTCCCCCATTGGAGTCGGCCCCTTTTGTCGGGAGTCCCCCATTGGAGTCGGCCCCTTTTGTCGGGAGTCCCCCATTGGAGTCGGCCCCTTTTGTCGGGAGTCCCCCATTGGAGTCGGCCCCTTTTGTCGGGAGTCCCCCATTGGAGTCGGCCCCTTTTGTCGGGAGTCCCCCATTGGAGTCGGCCCCTTTTGTCAGGGGTCCCCCATTGGAGTCGGCCTCTTACGTCAGGGTCCCCCATTGGAGTCGGCCCCTTACGTCGTAGGGGTCCCCCCATTGGAGTCGGCCCCTTACATCGGGAGTCCCCCCATCGGAGTCAGCCCCTTACGTCAGGGGTCCCCCATCGGAGTCGGCCCCTACGTCAGGGGTCCCCCGCGTAAGGAATGGCTGATGGGGAACCCCAACATAGGCCTCCTGGGAACTCAGCTGTCCCCTATGTTGGGGGTCTCCCTCCCCACCCCCACATTGGGGTCCCCATCAGTGTCGGTCCCTATATCATGGATCCCCATCAGAGTCGCCCCTTACGTCGGGGGGCCACATCAGAGTGTGCCCTTATTGGGATATGGAGCTGCCCCATCATGAATGTTAGGGTAAGCATGTGATTGCTTGCTAGATTGCCTGCAGTCCTAGCGACCAAGAACATGGACGGTGACAGGGGGACCTGCACTGGAGATTGGGGGGTATGTTTAGAAGTGACCCCTCTGCTGACCTGCAGTGAGACCTGCGTGTGATTTTAGGGGGGCCACATTGAGGATACACCACTGACATTAGCTGCCGGACAGATAAAATCTTGTTCAGCTTTAGTGTGCGATATAAAACAAAGCCAACACGTTTTGGGGGGATTGGGGCTCCTCTTCCTCAGGGCTTTGGTAGTGTTGGATCTGTCGGCCGTAGGCACTGCAGTCTCTGTCCTAATATGATAACTGTCTCCTGGTGTTCCCTGTGCCGGCAGTGCAGCAAACCTCTGTCTGTTCATGGTTACTGTTGTTGGTGGATTCAGTATCATCACAAACAATTCCTGATGTGTCACAAAATACATCCTCAGGATCTTTTTTCAGAAAATCATTTTATAATAAAAATCCCAATTTGAACCCCTGTCAGTGACTTTGCCTAGGCTAAGATGATGTCATCAATCTGCTGCAGGCAGGAGGAAGAATTTCCTCAGTCTCTTCCCACCTAATGATCAGGCTGCAACATTGTAACTTTGTAGAAGGAAGAGGAAACATTTCCTCAGTCTCCTCTTTCCCAGAGATCAGACTGCAACATTGAAACTTTGTAGCAGGAGGAAGAAACATTTCCTCAGTCTCCTCTCCCCTAGAGATCAGACTGCAACATTGTAACTTTGTAGCAGTGGGAAGAAACATTTCCTCAGTCTCCTCTTCCCCAGAGATCACACTGCAACATTGTAACTTTGTAGCAGGAGGAAGAAACATTTCCTCAGTCTCCTCTCCCCCAGAGATTAGATTGCAACATTGTAACTTTGTAGCAGGAGGAAGAAACATTTCCTCAGTCTCCTCTCCGCCAGAGATCAGAGTGCAACATTGTAACTCATTGAAGGTGAGAGGCTGATCTGAGGTCTGAGTGTATAATTTAGATACTGGGTATAAGACGGTAATGATCCGATGGTGCAGATTATTGACCAGCTCCCCCTCCTCCTTAGTACTGGGTGTGAGTTTATCTCTTTGACATTTGTAAACTCGGGGCTCGTCCTCCTCTATTCCCGGAAATTCTGCTCTCTGAGCCGCACTCCGTGTTCCCGAGCTCCAGTGGAATTCCCAGCCGTTGGAGTTGGTTATTTCCGTGGCGTGTTCCTGGCACGCCGCCATCCTGAGCGCTGCTTTCAGTTTTAGAGAAGTAGGTTAACTTGTGAGCACGCATCTCTGGGACCCGGGGTGGGGCCCCCTTATCTGCTGTGCTGTGTTGTGCCGCGGGTGTCGTAGCGACTGAGGGAGAGTCACCCGTCGCCATGGCGATGAACTTGCACCATTGTCCTGACACGCAGCTACACCCAGCCCAGAGCTGAGTAATCTGCTTGTTTATCCGTGCGACGGGGAGACGGCGAGAAATCTGCAGCCCGCATTGCCGTCTCTGTTGTGTCTGCAGCAATGCGCTGATGATTAGGGGCTCATTCACAAGGGACCCAATGCAGTCCCAACATAAGGACAAGGCGCTTTTACTTGTATGTTGGCGTTTGTTGGAAAAAAGTATACGCTAAACTTTTTGTACAATGCACTCTTGACGCATTATAAGGCACTGCGACCTACTTCACCCACACAGTTATATAGCGTGTAAGGGAATAACCACTTCAATACCGGGCACTTTCACCCCCTTCCTGCCCAGGCCAATTTTCAGCTTTCAGCGCTGTCACACTTTGAATGAAAATTGCGCGGTCATGCAACACTGTACCCAAATTACATTTATATAATTGTTTTTCACACAAATAGAGCTTTTATTTGGTGGCATTAAGTTCCGGTTCACACTACCGCGACTTGTCAGACGACTTGGCCGCCTGACAAGTCGCGGTCCATTCTGTGCTACGGGAACCGTTCTAATAGGAGCGACTCAAGTCGCTCCGACTTAGAAAGTAGTTCCTGTACTACTTCGGGGCATCATCGGAGCGACTTGCATTGACTTCAATTATGTGAAGTCAGTGCAAGTCGCGGTGCACGCGACTTCACAGGTCGCCCCCGAAGTCTGATCGCTCTGATGTGAACCGACACTAAGGCTACGTTCACATCTTGGCGTTGCTATTACAGGCGTTTTATGGGCATTTTTTCAGGCGTTTTTATGGGCGTTTTTGCAGGCGTACATGCGTTTTTACAGGTGTTTTTTGTGCTGGCGTTTTTTAGATTGAATAGAGACCAATGGAAAACGCCTGTAATCTGCCCAAAAAGAAGCTCATGTACTTTTTTGAGCGTTGGGCGTTTTGCTCACAGCGTCAAAACGCTCAGGCTCCGTTCACATGTAGGCGTTTTGGGGCGTTTTTGGGGAGTTTTTCTGCCATAGGATCAGCTCTCAAAACGCCCAACAAGACAAATCCTATTCATTTCAATGGCCCCTGTTCACATCTGAGCGTTTTGACGCTGTGAGCAAAACGCCCAACGCTCAAAAAAGTACATGAGCTTCTTTTTGGGCAGATTACAGGCGTTTTCCATTGGCATCTATTCAATCTAAAAACACCTGCACAAAAATCGCAGTAAAATCGCGGTAAAAATTGCGGTAAAATCGTGGTAAAAAACGCGCTAAAACGCTACGCTCAGGTGTGAATGTAGCCTGAGGCTCCGTTCACATGTCAGCGTATGGATCGCGGGCAGAACCGCCGCGGTTCCGCCCCCGATCCGGAGATTATTGCAAATCGCGGGACGCCTGTGCGTTGCCCGTTGATTTGCAATAGCCCCCCCAAACGCTGAGCGATTGTTGCCGCGATTTCCAATAATCTCCGGATCGCGGGCGGAACCGCGGCGGTTCTGCCCGCGATCCATGCGCTGACATGTGAACGGAGCCTAAATCATCACTGTTTTGTTTTTTGTTTTTTTGCCAAATAAATTTAAAAAGCCTGAAAATATTGAAAAAAAAAATACATTTTTCTTTGTTTCTATTATACAATTTTGCAAATAATTGTTCTTCAAAAAAATAGGTTAAAAGTATATTCTGCTACATTTCTTTGGTGAAAATAACCCAAATCAGTGAATATTTTTTTAGTCTGTAGGAAAGTTATAGAGTCCACAAACTATGGTATATATCTGAAAATCGATTAATCCTGATGTACTGATAGACTATCATTTCGTGAGGCCTGAAAACGCCAGGACAGTACAAATACCCCCCATATGACCCCTTTTTGGAAAGTAGACGGTACAAGGTGTTTAGTAAGAGGTTTTTTTAAAGTTGTAATTTTTTGTTATTTTTTTAAAAATGAAGAAATAATTATTATTATTTTTTTAATACAATCACCAGTGCAGTACAGTAAACCCCCCTCCATTGCGGGGGTTACGTTCCGGACCCAGCCGCGAAAAGTAAAAAAACGCGAAATAGAAAAACCCTATTAAAATGCATTGTAGGCATGTTTTTTTTTTTACCGTCACTGTACGTGTAAAAGCATTTTAAGGTCTTTAAACACACTTTTAAAACAATAGAAACTCATTTAAACACATAAAAGATACTGAGAGACAGAGCAAGAGCTATGGAAAACACAAAAATATTTCATTTTTAATGATTTATATAGTAAAATAACATTACAAAAAAAAAAAACGCAATATACCGGGACCGCAAAAACTGATCCCCGCGATGGAGCGGGGGTTTACTGTACAGCATTATCTTATTACTGGTGTGGCAGGGAACAGGGACACTGACTGGTGGCAGTTCAAACCAGTGCAGTACAGCATTATCTTACTACTGGTGTGGCAGGAGTCAGGGACACTGACTGGTGGCAGTTCAAAAAAAATGTAATATTTTTTTTTAACACCTGTGACCAGAGCAATATAATGTTACCATACCAACATTGTACTACTCTGGGGAAGTGATCAGGATTTTATTTTTATTTTTACACATTATGATTGCTTATAGCAATGAATTACATTGCTATAAGCAAGCATTTTATGAATAAAACTGAATCATTCAGTTTGTTGTGATTAGCTGTGATTGGTCAAAGCTAATCACATGATATAGAAATCCGTACCATGTGATCCACTGTACCACTGTCTGGCTGTCATTTTGCAATAGGCTGGGAAGGAACTTCTCTCTCTCAATCAAAATTAACTATTTTTTATCCTCATGCTGCTATCGTTAGTAAATAGATAGGAAGGAATATGTTTACTTGTTTTGACCTATTTTTTTGTTTTTTTTTCTTACATTTCTTCAATTACGTCCTGGTTTCTTGCCTAGGCAAATTATGTCATGCATCCCAGGAGTCTTCAGAAGGGGCTTTTTCAGCTAAGCACATCCTCCTGCATGCATGCTTGAGCTAAGGGCAGATGGATTCCAGGAAGTCAATGCTACATGAATAATCTGCCCTTACTCAAGATGATTCTGGCCAGAAATGCTGGGGGAGGTTGTTTTTCAAAGTGATTTCTCAGCAAAATAAAGCATTGAGACATGGATGGTTGGGGGGGGGGGGGGGGGGTTGCTTTGAATATCCACTTGCCAACCACAATACGTATATATATATATATAATGTTGCGGTTTGCAGGGGTTATGGCGGAGGTTTTCAGCCATACTGGTAGTACCACACGGCATCTCAGCACCACAAACCAAAAACGTTTTAATTTATTTTTAATACTCAAAGCAAACTCCCCCACCCAACCATCCAGGTCTCCACGCTTTATTTTATTATGAAATCACTTCCCTGGCATTTCTGGCAGTGGCCATCTTGAGTAAGGGCAGCTGATTCATGTTATGGAGCACCTACTTCCTGGAATTCATCCCCTCCTTAGCTCAGGCGTGCAGGCAGGAGGGTGTGCTTAGCTCCTCTCCTCCTGAATGCTCCTGGGATATTTGCCTAGGCAAGAAACCAGGAAGTAATGGAAGTAATAAAAACAAAGTTTAAAATAAGTGAATATTATACACTTTCCTATCTATTTACTAATGTTAGCCGCATAAAGATTACAAATAATGAATAGTAATTGAGAATTTATGGCTTCATACAAAGTTTTGGCTGTACAAGTTAGATGGGATTTGGGGGGCGCCCTTCAGTCAGCTGTTCAGTGAAGATACATATAACCAGGTGAGGGCGCTCAGGAGTCAGTGTGAGCTGCAGCAGTCCCTGTATTGAATGGTAATGTGTCGGACTGTTGACATTGTGCAGGCCCTGGGGGACAAGCATTGCCATGGATTGATAAGTGTGGCTCCGTACATAAACAGGTCCTCTTTAATCCTCCATTATTTGTTTTCTGTGGGCTCGTTATGGGGGAAGGGCTTGGATGCCATTGTGGACCTTGAGTAGAAGCGTCCCACCGCCCATTGTTCCCCAGGGTGGCTTACTTTACATTTAAGCTGTAAATCCCTAATGAACAATTAGAGGCTTTGCGGAGCTCCGGGTTAATGAACTGGACAATACACTTCTCTCCCCTCCCCCCATCACCCTTATAATTCCTTATTTACTAACAAGTTATCCCTGGATCCAATGGAACTCGTGATTAGCAAATGGAAATTTATAGTAATGTCAGATTGACCCCTAAGATATTATCTCATTGGACAGGAAAACATTTGGTGGGAGGGGCTAAGCTTTACATCTAACTTTAGTAATGTATTGAAACTAGAATCAGAGGGGTGCACAGAGGAGGCTTTTCTGGATTAAGAAAAAAAAAAGCTGTAATTGGCTCCTTCTGATGTTGTTAGTTACATGATGAAAATTGTACAAAGGGCGAGTTCTCAGTCCTTCAGACTTTAGGGGGGTCAGACTGGCACCTGGGAGAAGATGATTTCATGGTGTCAGTGGGAGTAAACAATGCACCATCATAGGTATTAATGGAAGGAAAAGTGCCCCATCAATGGTGTCAGTGGGAGGAATAGTGCGCCATCATTGGTGTCAGTGGGAGGAATAGTGCCCCATCATTGGTGTCAGTGGGTGGAATAGTGCCCCATCATTGGTGTCAGTGGGAGGAAACAATGCACCATCATAGGTATTAATGGAAGGAATAGTGCCCCACCATTGGTGTCAGTGGGAGGAATAGTGCCCCACCATTGGTGTCAGTGGGAGGAATAGTGCCCCATCATTGGTGTCAGTGGGAGGAATAGTACCCCATCATTGGTGTCAGTGGGAGGAATAGTACCCCATCATTGGTGTCAGTGGGAGGAATAGTGCCCCATCATTGGTGTCAGTGGGAGGAATAGTGCCCCATCATTGGTGTCAGTAGGAGGAATAGTGCCCCATCATTAGTGTCAGTGGGAGGAATGGTGCCCCATCATTGGTGTCATTGGGAGGAATAGTGCCCTTTCATTGTCTGTGGGGGGGGGGAATAGTGCCCCAGCGTTGGTGTCAGTGGGAGGAATAGTGCCCCATCATTGGTGTCAGTGGGAAGAATAGTGCCCTTTCATTGTCTGTGGGGGGGGGGGGAATAGTGCCCCAGCGTTGGTGTCAGTGGGAGGAATAGTGCCCCAGCGTTGGTGTCAGTGGGAGGAATAGTGCCCCAGCGTTGGTGTCAGTGGGAGGAATAGTGCCCCAGCTTTTGTGTCAGTAGGAAGAATAGTGCCCCAGCGTTGGTGTCAGTGGGAAGAATAGTGCCCCAGCGTTGGTGTCAGTGGGAGGAATAGTGCCCCAGCGTTGGTGTCAGTGGGAGGAATAGTGCCCCATTATTGGTGTCAGTGGGAGGAATAGTGCCCCATCATTGGTGTCAGTGGGAGGAATAGTGCCCCATCATTGGTGTCAGTGGGAGGAATAGTGCCCCATCATTGGTGTCAGTGGGGGGAATAGTGGCCCATCATTGGTGTCAATGAAAGGAATAGTGCCCCATCATTGGTGTCAGTGGGAGGAATAGTGGCCCATCATTGGTGTCAATGAAAGGAATAGTGCCCCATCATTGGTGTCAATGAAAGGAATAGTGCCCCATCATTGGTGTCAATGAAAGGAATAGTGCCCCATCATTGGTGTCAGTGGAAGGAATAGTACCCCATCATTGGTGTCAGTGGGAGGAATAGTCCCCCATCATTGGTGTCAGTGGGAGGAATAGTGCCCCATCATTGGTGTCAGTGGGAGGAATAGTGCCCCATCATTGGTGTCACTGGGGGGAATAGTGCCCATCATTGGTGTCACTGGGGGGGAATAGTGCCCATCATTGGTGTCACTGGGGGGGAATAGTGCCTCATCATTGGTGTCAGTGAGAGGAATAGTGCCCTTTCATTGTCTGTGGGGGGGGGGGGGGAATAGTGCCCCAGCGTTGGTGTCAGTGGGAGGAATAGTGCCCCATCATTGGTGTCAGTGGGAAGAATAGTGCCCTTTCATTGTCTGTGGGGGGGGGGGGAATAGTGCCCCAGCGTTGGTGTCAGTGGGAGGAATAGTGCCCCAGCGTTGGTGTCAGTGGGAGGAATAGTGCCCCAGCGTTGGTGTCAGTGGGAGGAATAGTGCCCCAGCTTTTGTGTCAGTAGGAAGAATAGTGCCCCAGCGTTGGTGTCAGTGGGAAGAATAGTGCCCCAGCGTTGGTGTCAGTGGGAGGAATAGTGCCCCAGCGTTGGTGTCAGTGGGAGGAATAGTGCCCCATTATTGGTGTCAGTGGGAGGAATAGTGCCCCATCATTGGTGTCAGTGGGAGGAATAGTGCCCCATCATTGGTGTCAGTGGGAGGAATAGTGCCCCATCATTGGTGTCAGTGGGGGGAATAGTGCCCCATCATTGGTGTCAGTGGGAGGAATAGTGGCCCATCATTGGTGTCAATGAAAGGAATAGTGCCCCATCATTGGTGTCAATGAAAGGAATAGTGCCCCATCATTGGTGTCAATGAAAGGAATAGTGCCCCATCATTGGTGTCAGTGGAAGGAATAGTACCCCATCATTGGTGTCAGTGGGAGGAATAGTCCCCCATCATTGGTGTCAGTGGGAGGAATAGTCCCCCATCATTGGTGTCAGTGGGAGGAATAGTGCCCCATCATTGGTGTCAGTGGGAGGAATAGTGCCCCATCATTGGTGTCACTGGGGGGAATAGTGCCCATCATTGGTGTCACTGGGGGGGAATAGTGCCCCATCATTGGTGTCACTGGGGGGGAATAGTGCCCATCATTGGTGTCACTGGGGGGGAATAGTGTCTCATCATTGGTGTCAGTGAGAGGAATAGTGCCCTTTCATTGTCTGTGGGGGGGGGGGGGAAATAGTGCCCCATCATTGGTGTCAGTGGGAAGAATAGTGCCCTTTCATTGTCTGTGGGGGGGGGGGGAATAGTGCCCCAGCGTTGGTGTCAGTGGGAGGAATAGTGCCCCAGCGCTGGTGTCAGTGGGAAGAATAGTGCCCCAGCGTTTGTGTCAGTAGGAAGAATAGTGCCCCAGCGTTGGTGTCAGTGGGAAGAATAGTGCCCCAGCGTTGGTCTCAGTGGGAGGAATAGTGCCCCAGCGTTGGTGTCAGTGGGAGGAATAGTGCCCCATTATTGGTGTCAGTGGGAGGAATAGTGGCCCATCATTGGTGTCAATGAAAGGAATAGTGCCCCATCATTGGTGTCAATGAAAGGAATAGTGCCCCATCATTGGTGTCAATGAAAGGAATAGTGCCCCATCATTGGTGTCAGTGGAAGGAATAGTACCCCATCATTGGTGTCAGTGGGAGGAATAGTCCCCCATCATTGGTGTCAGTGGGAGGAATAGTGCCCCATCATTGGTGTCAGTGGGAGGAATAGTGCCCCATCATTGGTGTCAGTGGGAGGAATAGTGCCCCGTCATTGGTGTCACTGGGGGGGAATAGTGCCCATCATTGGTGTCACTGGGGGGGAATAGTGCCTCATCATTGGTGTCAGTGAGAGGAATAGTGCCCTTTCATTGTCTGTGGGGGGGGGGGGGGAATAGTGCCCCATCATTGGTGTCAGTGGGAAGAATAGTGCCCTTTCATTGTCTGTGGGGGGGGGGAATAGTGCCCCAGCGTTGGTGTCAGTGGGAGGAATAGTGCCCCAGCGTTGGTGTCAGTGGGAAGAATAGTGCCCCAGCGTTTGTGTCAGTAGGAAGAATAGTGCCCCAGCGTTGGTGTCAGTGGGAAGAATAGTGCCCCAGCGTTGGTGTCAGTGGGAGGAATAGTGCCCCATCATTGGTGTCAGTGGGAGGAATAGTGGCCCATCATTGGTGTCAATGAAAGGAATAGTGCCCCATCATTGGTGTCAATGAAAGGAATAGTGCCCCATCATTGGTGTCAATGAAAGGAATAGTGCCCCATCATTGGTGTCAGTGGAAGGAATAGTGCCCCATCATTGGTGTCAGTGGAAGGAATAGTACCCCATCATTGGTGTCAGTGGGAGGAATAGTGCCCCATCATTGGTGTCAGTGGGAGGAATAGTGCCCCATCATTGGTGTCAGTGGGAGGAATAGTGCCCCGTCATTGGTGTCACTGGGGGGAATAGTGCCCATCATTGGTGTCACTGGGGGGGAATAGTGCCCATCATTGGTGTCACTGGGGGGGAATAGTGCCCCATCATTGGTGTCAGTGAGAGGAATAGTGCCCCATCATTGGTGTCAGTGGGGGGGGGGGGGGGGAACAGTGCCCCATTATCTGTGTGAGTGGGGAGGGTAGAATGCCCTCATGGCCCGATAATAGTAAGCAAAGGGCCACATCCGGCCCCCGGGCCGCAGTTTATAGACTCTTCTAGAGAGTTTTTGATGCTCATGCTTGCAGCGCCATTTATTTTTCATGGCATTCCAAGCACAGGGACAAATGGTGAGAACGGCACATGAGCTACTGTGCCACGTCCAGTGCAGCCCATTGAAATGAACAGGCCTCTCCATACATGTGACGTGTGCGTGCTGTCATTAAACGCTATAACTTTGATGTGACAAAAAAAGTCACTTTTTCGGCCCATTAGTCCTTATTATACTTTTTGCACATTCTGTTTTTCGTTTTATTTTCTGTAGAATCCAAACTTGGTACAAAATAAAAAATAGTTTCAGTTTGTTACTTTGTATACCCCGGAGGTGATGTAGCCATGCCCTGGGCCTCATAGAGATAAAAGGGCCCCACGGAGATAAAAGGGCCCCGTCTGCATTCAGCAAACTTGACATCAAAGTTTGCGTTCTCTTGGCGGCCATGGCGAATCAAAGTCCGGGGGGAGTGTAGGTGCAGAAGGGGGGAGGGGGGGGGGCAGCAGCTGTCCCGGCCTTGTAGGGCCTGTTTAGCATGTCTATAACCTTTCACAGTGATAATTGGGGGAAGAATACAGACCCGAGCCGGGCAGGGCGGCCCATGTTTGCCTGCGTGTCCTCGAGCGTCTGCAGGCCGCGATTATTTGCTTACGTTGTCAAGGCAACGAAGTAAATAGATGTGAAGACATGTCCGAGGTTAGGCTTTCTTATGGACGCCGTCGCCTTTTGTCCTCTTCCCGAGGAGCGGGGGGCTGAATCGGCGCGGACTGCTCCTTTAAATAGCCCCCCTCTCCGCTTAAATCAAGAAAAGAGAAGCCTTAAAGGGAAATGCGCTTAATTCGTTGCTGCTCTCCAACTGTGCAAACTCCCACAAAAGCTTGCTGGGACTTGTAGTACTGCCATTGCTTAAAATTACCATCAAGGAAAAGCAGATCTGTAGATAAAGGAGTTGGAGGATCTAATGATGTAGATTACACTTACACCCCCCCCCCCGACCCCCCACTACAGATCTTGCATGTCAATCGTTGCCCTAACAACAGGGCCATCTTACCGAATGGGCACGCTGGGCAGTTGCCTTAGGGCCCCGCTTGCCCAGGGGGCCTAGCCTGCCCAGCAACCCAGCTCCAGCCAAGCATTAGTCCCGATTCCCGTGTGCATCCCACCACCGAACTTAGCAGGTGGCAAGCGCCTGTCGGCCCTTTGTTGCTTTCAGGCCACTTGGGCCGTGGAGGGGGAGCCCACAACTGCCGGCATGCCTGTCCTCCTCCACCGGAACAGGCACACAGGACAGCCGAGTCTGACTCCCACCCGTGTGTGTTCACCGGACCCAGCTACCCAACCTGGAAGCTGTCATTAGCCTGGAAATGCTGTACCAATAAATATCGCCTTATCCATAATTTGCATTTTTATTCTCGCGGGTGATTGTGTAGGCGGGGCCCCAGTGCACTGCATTGCCAGGGGCCCTTTAATGCACTGTCTAACAAAGCCTTTATCCCCTTTTCTCCCCAAAAGCAATGCACCATCTTTGTTCAGGCATCATTCGGGGGTCACCATCTACTTCTTGGACTGGGATGCCGCAGAGGACTTCATATCTCTTGAATATTTCCACATTTTGTCATGTTCAGGAGAATAAAAATTAGTTTTGACATAGAAATCACAGTTAAGTTTCTTTTAGGCCCCTTTCACACTTGTGCAACTTGTCCTGCGATTTGGGACTGCAAAATCGCATGACAAGTCATTCTCCATTATTTCCAATTCATACCCCATGATTTCCAATGAGTACCGTTCATATCTGTGCGACTTGAAGTCGCACCAACTTCAAAGTAGTCCCTGCACTACTTTGGCCCCATTTTTTTAATGCGTTTTGAGGTCCAAAGACACGGGCATCGCTTCAAGCCCAGTCAAAATCATGCGACTTTGAAGTCGCACAAGTGTGAAAGGGGTCTATCTGACACAGATGAAGAAGATTGCTACAAATGTGCCACCTTCTATAAGCCCCGGTTCACATTAGTGCGATCGCAGAGATCGCATGTAATTCGGAGCGCACTCTTCCTAAATTACATGCGATCTCATGTGCGGTGCAAATTTCAGCAATACGCTTTTTATGGCTGAATTCGCACTAAACTCGCACATGAGGCTTTTTTTTATCCGCAGCAGAATCGGATCGCATGGTGGTTCACACTAGTGCGATCCGATTCTGTGCGAACTGTCAGATCGCACTGCGATTTGCGATCTCAACTGGGGGTGTCGTTAACTTTTAATTGACACCCCCTGAGTATCGCATATGGCAGTGTGAACTGGCAGAGGTGCGGATGCGATGCGGGATCACGCTGCATATTCGCAGCGTTCCCGCATCGCACAAATGTGAACCGGTGTTCTAAAATTTTGTCTGACCCATGAAAATTCCGGACCTCGTCACTTCCGGTGACGCTACGTCCTAACCTAGCTGGTGCGAGCCCCGGTGCGCATGCGCACAAGACATTTTCAAGGTCCGATGAAATTCTAAGACTTAGCGAACAGCTGATTGAGAGGAGGAGGGGCTGAGGTGGGACGCACACACCGCCGCGGGGAAATTGTTGTCACGGGCGAACCAAAGGTGCTGGAGACCCCAAAATTGTATAGCAGGTAGCCAAGACACTCCCCTACAGCTGATAAAAATGTGGGGTCTCGAAAATGAAAGGACACAGAGCAGTGACCCCGAGAACTGGGCCTCCCCCCGCCATAGACTCCAATGTTAGGGGAGCGTCTTGGCCACCTGCGATACAATTTTGGGGTCTCCAGCACATATGGTTCGTCCATGACAGCTCCCCAAAGGGACCGTGACCTAACCGCAAGGTGACCAGGTTTAACATTGGAGTCTATGGCGGGGGGAGGCCCGGTTCTCGGGGTCACTGCTCAGTGTTTGAAAGGCAGCTGTGCCAATAAAAAAATAAAATGGGAAAGATGATGTTACTCCAAGTAAATAGATACCTAAAATGTCAGGCTTTAAAATTGCGCATGTGGAATTGCGACAAACTATGGTACCTAAAAATCTCCATAGGCAACGTTTCTAACGCCTTTACAAGTTACCAGTTTAGAGTTACAGAGGAGGTCTAATGCTAGAATTATTGCTCTCGCTCGAACGTTCGCAGCGAAATCTCACGTGTGTGGTGTGAACACCGTTTACATATGCGTGTGCGACTTGCGTATGCATTCACTTCTGTGCACGAGCAAGGAGCAATGGGGGCGCCTAAAAAGTTTTTTTTTTCTTATTTATTTTACTTTTGCACGCTGCAGCTTTTTTTTTTTTTTTTCCTGACCTAAAATTTCAATAATTTATTTACGTGCAAATGTCCATTTACATATTGTGCAGAACCAGAACGCGAGAATACGTTTTTGCGCATTCGCGTCAACGCATATACGCAAAGATGCATATACACATACATACGAAAAAAAAAATGTAAAAACCATCTCGAGTATCTTGTGCAATAGGGCCCTACACTGTCCTTTTTAATTTTTATTTTATTTCTTTTACAAGGAATTTAATTTTTAATTTTTATTTTATCACTTTTATTTCTTTTACAAGGAATTTAATTTTTATTTTATCACTTTTATTTCTATTACATGTATGAATGTAATTGCATCCCTTGTAATAGAAATAAGGATGACCGGTCCTCTTTATGGAGAGATCTGGGGACAAAAAGACCCCAAATCTCTCCTTTACCTTTTTAAAGCAAAAGATTAAAAAAAAAAAAAAGTACTTTAAATAAAAAAAAAAAAAAAAATTCCAGCCTGGACCTGAAGTGATGTCATGACGTTGCTCCGGTCCCGAGGGCCATAGAGGCAATCAATGAGTATCTACTCTTTGATCGCCCATGGGAGCAGCCGACCGCTCCGCCCGGTGCGTTTTTCAGGCAAGGCGGCAGAAACGGTAAACCCGAGAAAACATTTCAGCGAGTCATGAGGCCCGCCGGCTGCAAAAACGGTATGGGGGTTAGGGAGGATATCTTCATCCTGGTAAACCACTGCAACAGAGGCATAACTAGAACCTTCAGGGCCCGGTGCAAGAAACCATGAAGGGCCCCCCGGACCCCTGGGTGGTGGAATGCCAGGGCCCGGTCGCAAGTGTGACCTTTGCGATCCTGGAAGTTCACCCACTGGGGTCAGTCGTTTTTATTTTTTGGTATTTTAATTTGTATTATTTTTTTTATCATTTTATTTTGTTACAATGTCACTGACTATGACTCTGTCCATTCAGAAAAGGAAGGAGCTGGTAAACTACATATTTACCAACCCTCCAGTAGGAGAGGGGAGGGAGCACAGTGGGGGGGGGGGGGGACCAGGGGAGCACACAGGGGCCCAGAGACAGCAGAACACAAGTGAACTGGATAGGAGGAGTGGCGGGGGCAGCATACAGAGGAGCCAATCTCCTCCATTTTCCTCCTGCAGCTACAGGAGGAGAAAGGAGGACAGTGATTTCTCTACATGCTGCCCCCGCCGCCCCTCCTATCCAGGTGTACAGGGG
The DNA here is from genome assembly GCF_965119305.1 of Pelophylax lessonae. Classification (NCBI taxonomy): domain Eukaryota; kingdom Metazoa; phylum Chordata; class Amphibia; order Anura; family Ranidae; genus Pelophylax; species Pelophylax lessonae. Next base: position 189,535,273 of record NC_138780.1, on the reverse strand, counting down.
AGACGCACAGGCCTCCTGGAGCATGGGGCCCAGTTGCAATTGCAACCCCTGTAGTTACGCCCCTGCACTGCAGTGTATATATACATTTTGCGATCGGCAAGCGATCCGGTTGCTGTGTATTGTGACCGGTCAGAAATATTTCACGTAGATTTTGCAGCTTCTGTAAATTTTAGCGTCTCTCATATTTCCTCATTCTGAAATGCGTTCATTTTTCTGGTAAAGTTGATTTATTCACTAAATATTTTTGGAAAATGATATATAAAGTGTCTGGATATATTCATCGCCGTCATTCGCTAGTGATGATGATGATGATGATGCAGCAGAAAGGGAATGGGATCAGGAACTGTGTTACTAGTCAAAACATTTTCCTGCCTGTTTTTATTACACAACAGAAGACACAAAGTACAAAGTGATGTTTGTGTTGTCAGTGACCTGAAACCGTGCTGAAGGAACCAACACTGCCCTCTGCTGGCTGATTAGTGTCACTTTTGGATGTTTTTTTTAAACAAAATCCATATTTGTTTTACAATAATAATTTATTTGAAATAGGCAAATGCCAAAGAAAATCTCCACTATACGGAGCTGTGTGTCATGGACAGGGGTATGTTTCCACGGAAAGAAGGATAGTTTTGATGATTTCACATTTGCAATAATAGTGGTGTGGAGTGGACCAGACAACTGCGGAGTGTGCTGGAGGCTGGCTGAGGATACAAGAGACATGGGGCATACAAGAGAGCATTTAGAGATGTGAGGCACACTTGGAACATAGGGCACATGAACAGATACAGGGCACACAGGGGCTCACTTGGAGACACATGGCACACAAGGATCATTTGCAGACACGGGGCACTCAGGGGTGCACTTGAAGGCACATGGCATACAGGGCTAACTTGGAGGCACAGGGCACATCTACAGACAGAGGGCACTCAGGGGTCCACTTGGAGATACAGGGCACACAAGGCACAACAACAGACACAGGTCGCACTTGGAGACATACGGCACACAGGGGCTCATTTGGAGACACATGGCACTTGGAGACACACGGCACACAGGGGCTCTTTTGGAGACACATGGCACTTGGGGACACATGGCACACAAGGCTCACTTGGAGACACATGGCATACTTAGAGACAAATGGCACATAGGGCTTGAATGGAGGCACGCGGCACACAGGAGCGCACTTGAAAACATAGGGCGCACTAAAACATAGGGTACGCTTGGAGACACAGGGCACACCTACAGACAGAGGGCACCTAGGCGCTCACTTGGAGATACAAGGTACACTTGGACACATGGCACACAGGGGCGCACTTGGAGACACAGGAGCGCACTTTGAGACACAGGACATACAGATTTATTTGGAGACATAGGGCAGACTTGGTGATACATGGCCCATGGGGCACACAGGTGCACCCTTGAAGACACAGGGCACACCAATAAACATAGGGTGCACTTGGAGACAAAGGGCACACCTACAGACAGAGTACATCCAGGAGCTCACTTGGAGATGCAGGGCACACAGAGGCACACAGGGGCGCCCTTGAAGACACCGGGCACACCAATAAACATAGGGTGTACTTGGAGACAAAGGGCACACCTACAGACAGAATACATCCAGGAGCTCACTTGGAGATGCAGGGCACACTTGGAGACATAAGGCATGCCAACAGACAAAGGACACACTTGGAGACACAGGGAACACAGAGGACACTTGGATACTCATGGCACACAGCATCACTTAGAGACACGGGGCACACAGGGGTGCCCTTGAATCACAGGCGCACCAACAACCTAGGGATGCACCGATCCGACTGTTTTGGTCCCGATCCCGATCTTTTCCCCGGATCCCGAGTCCGATCCGGAAGTACTGGTTTGTGAGCTTATAACAAAATAATACTTCCGGATCAGTATTGGCAGATACCTTTATAACAATTTTGCATTCAAAATCTAAAATGTCATGGGTTTAGTCTTTAAGAGGTTAAACTTCCCTCCTCCGGCAGACAGAACGAAAAGATACATTGTAATCATTGTGTTTACTTAACTGGCAGAGTTGAAAGGCATTTGCAGGAGGCTCTTTTTTTTTTTTTTTTTCTTTGACAGCTGTTCTCTGCTCCCTCACATGCTATGTAAAGAGCAAAACCGAATCGGCCCGTGGATCTCTTAATTTTACCGATCCCCCGATCCAGCTATTTTGCCCGTATCGGGGCTGATATCCGATCCGAATATCGGATCGGTGCATCCCTACAACAAACACAGGGCACACTTGGTGACATAAGGCACACCAACAGATGCAGGGTCTTCGTGATGCTAATTAGGATTTATTGGACAGTCTTCTTCTAGGCACAGCCCTTTTTTGTGCCAAACTCTGAATAATGGATTTAGCAGGGCCATGGGGTGAAGTCCAAACCTTGGCATATTTTGTTGTAATACTACTGATGGGTGCTTCTCCAGAACCTTACTCTGGACTTTGTTTGATACCTCCAAGGTCTTCATGATGCCAACTAGGTTTTGTTGGACAGCCTTCTCTAGGTATAGCCTTGCTTGCAGCATATTCTGAATAATGGCTTTAAATTGGCTATGGGTGAAGTTCAAAGCTTGGATTATTTTGGTGTAACACTACTGATAGGTGCTTCTCTCAGAACCTTACCCTGGACTTTGATAGCTCTCTGGGCTTTGTGATGCCCATTATTAAGTTTTGGTGGGCAGCCTTCTCTAGGCACAGTCTTGTTTGTGTCATATTCTGCATAATTGTTTTGACAGGACTACGGGGTGAAGTTTAAAGCTTGGCTTATTTTATTGTAACCCTACAGATTGGTGCTTCTCCGGAGTCTTACCATGGACTTTCTTTGATAGCTCAGAGGGCCTAATGATTATCAACTATTCCCTACTATCACACATGGTTCTACAAGCCAAAAACGTATTTTTCCTAGTTTTGGACGGTATATGGAAAGAATAAATCTCCTATAGAGTTTTTCTGCTAAAAGGGCTCTGTTCAAGAAATTCCACCTCTAGTCTCTTTTATGCCTATTTATCATATACCCACTTACAACATCCAACGTGTTTCAGGGGCTCAGAACACTCCCTCTTCATCAGGACTTGAATATTGCATGTGGTTAAAAGACTGAAAGAGGCGGCATTAACAGGGAATGCTAATTAAACAGTGATGTCTAAGGTATTTTCAGAGTTCATTACCCATATGGAATATTTAAGCCCTGATGAAAGGGGGGGGGGGGGTTATTTTCCTTCCACTTCACAATTATGTGCCACTTTGTGTCGGTCTATCACATAAAATCCCAATAAAATACATTTACGTTTTTGGTTGGAACATGACAAAATGTGGAAGATTGTAATACTTTTTTCAAGGCATGGTATATCACTGGAGTGCATGTAGACAGGAAGTGGCTGCAAAGCAGGGGCTGACTGGCAACTTTTGGCCCAGGGGGCAAGTACAAACCAGAGGCCCATGGTGCAGTGATTCGGCCCCCCTCCCACTCTCCCTCTTCCCGGCCTCCTCCTGACCTCCATTCCAGGCTGAAGCTCCGCTCCAGGTACTCTCTACTCACTAGCTGAATCCGGGTTCCCAACCTGGCCAGCAGGGGGTGGCTGGGGGGAGCTGGGACAGCTCGGTTAGGGCTGGCCAGGGGAGGAGAGTCTCCAGTGGAGCATGGAACCGGCCTCTGCTCAGACACAGTTTACACCATCCATGATTGGGGGGGGGGGGCTCTGTCCTTTTCTTCATCCCGCACTCAGTAGGTCAGCAGTGGGGACTTTTTACTTCTCTCCACCAGGAATCTTTTTACAGGACATCAGAGTGGCCCAGGGGGCAATTGCCCCCCTGGCCCAGTCCTCCCCTGCTGCAAAGAGGCTACTTTAGTAACTTGTTTATCTTCCGACTGCTGCAGATTGACAGTTATAGAAGGTTGCACCCAATCATCTTCATCATCTGTGTCAGTAAAAGGAACTTAATAACAACTGCGATTTTTATATCGGCAAAACAAATTTTTATTCTCCTGTCTAGACAACGCGCGGCGGAGACGTTCCCCAGCAAATTCATTTGATTTGCCGTGTAATTCAGCGCAGATAGTGACAAGCGAGAGCGTGCGTCGGGTCATTCGCCTCTGTGCACAGAAGGAGCGATGGTTGAGCGTCCACTCCTGCCTGTTGGCTCCCTACTGCACACTTCGTTGTCACATGTCCCTGGCCGCTCCATCAGCGAGCTGCGCCTCGGGGCCGACAGACGCACCGCCGGGCAGATGTTCTTTTCTTTAGGATTTTTTTTTTCTCCTCGCCGGCTGGTCCTGGATGTTTACTGTCGTCATGGTGACGCCGGTTGCCATGGCACCTGGTCTGCTTGCCTCAGTGTGTTGCGAGGGCGGCAGCGGCGGCGGGGATATAGTCAGAAGAACTCATAATATTTTCCTGTGTCGCTGCGGCCGGCCATCTGTCAAGTGACAAGAGCGGAACCCAATTCTGCCAGAGCTGAAGGGAAGCGGCGGTTTCTGGACGCGATTGCGGGAATCCAGCGCAGCAGCGCCATGTCCATCCTGGTTCCCCATTGTTCTTTTTTTTTTCCTGACATTAATGCGTGTTAATAAAATTTGGCGCACATTGACAATGAGGCCATCCCAAAAAATGGGACGATGGCTAAAAGTGAAGTGATCATCAGATATATTTATCATGTTAAGCCCCGCATGCTCGATAAGATGTCTGTGTAACTCTTCCAGGTATTTATGACCTGGAAGATCAGTTCCCCCCAGCCCCGCCCCCATAGACAATGGCTTCATCAGAAGGACAGCACCATCTTTATTCTGGTATCAAACAGGGCCACAGATCAGCCTCCTGCTGCAACCTCTCAACTTGTGACTTGCTACAAAGTTACATTGTTGCAGTTTGATCGCTGGGGGGATAGGAGACTGGGGAAATGCATCCTTCTTCCTGCAGCAGGCTGATGACATCATCCCAGCCTAGGCAAAGTCACTGACTGGACCTCAAGTCCTGCTTTTTATTGATAATAGGTGGAGCTCTTCTAGACAATGATCCTGTTGTTCTATGTTGGAACATGTTAGGAATTTAGTTGCAGACTTGTAAAAGATGCACTTTACGTAAATCAGTTCTTATTTTACATATTGACAATACTTGAAATCTTTGCAAGATACAAACTGGTAGGTGAAATCAGGCTTGCGGTGAGAGGGTTTGCATTGAAAGCTGATGAAGGTGGGAGGATGAGGTTCCATGGTGGATTTACAGGACAGAGCGGTAAACCCCTGACAGTTTTGTGCCCATTATGAGGGGTCCCCACCATCCATGTGCTGAGTTCCCAGGTCTAAATACCTTCTGCATCCATGATGAGGAATTCCCACCAACCCTGCACTGAGTTCCCAGGTCAGTACACCTGCTATGAGCATTATGAGGGTCTCCACCATTCCTGTAATGAGTTCCTGGGTCTGTACACCTCCTGTGTCCATTATGAGGAGTTCCCACCATCCATGTGAGGAGTTCCTGGGTCTGTAAACCTGCTGTGCCCATTATGAGGGGTTCCCACCATCCCTGTGCTGAGTTCCCAGGTCTGTACACCTGCTGTGCCCATTAAGAGGAGTTCCCACCATCCCTGTGCTGAGTTCCCAGGTCTGTACACCAGCTGTGCCCATTATGAGGGTTGCCCATTATAAGAGCTTCCCACCATCCCTGTGCTGAGTTCCTGGGTCTGTACACATGCTGTGCCCATTATGAGGGGTTCCCACCATCCCTGTGCTGAGTTCCAGGGTCTGTACACCTGCTGTGCCCATTATGAGGGGTTCCCACCATCCCTGTGCTGAGTTCCCAGGTCTGAACACCAGCTGTGCCCATTATGAGGGGTTCCCACCATCCCTTTGCTGGTTTTCTGAGTCTTTTACACCTGCTGTGCCCATTATGAGGGGTTTCCACCATCCCTGTGCTAAGTTCCTGGGTCTGTACACCTGCTGTGCCTATTATAAGAGGTTCCTATGGTAACACTGTATTGCTCTGGTCACAGTATGTAAAAAAAAAAAAAAAAAGGTAATAATATTAATAAAATAGTATATTGAAAAAATTTTCAATTTTTTTGTTTTTTTACATCCCGTCATCAGTCAGTGTCCCTGATCACCGCCACACCAGTTATATGATGACGGTGTACTGCACTGTTGACAGTATGTAAAAAAAACTTTTTAAAAAAAATTGTATAAAAAAAAAAAAACTAAAAATTGTGACAAAATAATAATAAATAAAAGAATTACAACTAATTATAATAATAATAAAAAATTAAAAAACTTCAAAAAACATGCCATGCCTCTCACTAAATACCTGGGACTGTCTACTTTCCAAAAGGGTACTGTCCTGGAATTTTCGGGCCTCAAAAATGAGATAGGCCGTTGGTATATCAGTATTGATCAATTTTCAGATATATCCCATAGTTTGTTCTTACAGACTAAATAATATACTAGATTTTAGTTATTTTTACCAAAGAATTGTAGCAGAACACATTTTGGCCTAAATATACAAATAAAGGTTATTTATTTGCAAAATGTTATAACAAAAACAAAAAAACTTTTTTTTTTTTTTTTTTTCCAAAATGTTGGGTCTTTTTAAATTTATTTAGTAAAAAGAAAAAACCCAGTGGTGATTAAATACCACTGAAGAAAAGTTCTATTATAAATTACATATATATATATATTGATTGATAAAACAATCAATTGAAATCTATTGGGACTTTATATGAAGCATTATCCAAATAGGTAAAAATGCTTCCATCCCTATTGTTCATCAGAAGGGGGGGGGGGAGTATATATATATATATATATATATATATATATATATATATATATATATATATATATATATAATATAATATAATTATTATTATAAATTATAAAAATGTCACATGGGTACAGTGTAGCATGACCGCGCAATTATTATTTAAAGTGTGACGGGGGGGGGGGGTAAAATTGGCCGGTATTGAAGTGGTTATATGTGTTTTAATATTTTTATTTGCATCAGATTGGTTACCAATTTCAATATGATTAAAGAAATAAATGATTGATGATGATGATTTGGTGTCGGTAATCTAGTCCTGTAAGTCTCTTTAGATCTCTGTGTTGGCCACTTTGACATATTTTGTTACTTGGAAAAGATTTCTGTGTTTTATAAATGTAACTTTTAGCTATGGTAGAACATTGTATTATTTTCGGCTGCGCTCATCAGCCTATCAGTTCACTAGGAAGCGGTGACATCACCAGCCCACCAGCAGGCTCCCAGTGAACTGATTGGCGTCATTCCAGTTTCGGCATTCTTTCTGGTGATGGTTTACTTCAAACTAAAACCTTTTTCTTTAATAAAATTCCTGATTGACCTCCTGAGTACGACGGGGTGGGGTGAGATAAATCGAAAAATTGTCTCCTATCCTCGCTTCTTCCTCCTCCTGTCTGTCTGAGGCTTCTCTGTCCAGCCGTCTGCCTTCCTTCCATGTCCTCCATGGCGTCCTTGCCACAGTGGTGGGTGATATGTGCGATCTTCCATAGAGCGTGTCGTAGAGATAAGTGTGCCATGCAGAGATCGATCCTCAGTAACGTGTCTGTTGGTTGATTTTTCCAGATCCGGACGTTGCCGCTGCCAGCGCCATGATGCTCTTGAATTCTCCCCATGATTTACACGCAGGTTGTGAGTACACGCCTCTGTACACTTATTGGTAGAGACGCACACACACGCTCCTCAACTCGCACTCTGTAGGTGACGTCACTTTCGTTTCTATGGAAATTGAAATCGGAAAATCCAGGCATCACCCCCATAGTACCACTCTCCATAAGGATACATTGTAACAGAAGACATGACCTAGGGAGCTGCCAGGGAATGTTGGGGATTTTATTGGAATGCAAGACGCCTATACATTGGATCTTAGCTTAATGCTTGACGCGTTTCACACTACACTTTATCATAAGACTGTAATTAACCTCTTCCCACCCAACCCCAGCGTCCCTTTACCAAGGTCTATATGCCTGGGGGGCGGAAAGGACCAGCTGATCACTTGGCCACTGTGATTGGCTGTCACAGTGGTCACAGGATCGTTAGCAGGTCCCTCTGTCTCCTGATCATTAGTAGAGACTGAGAACAGTCCTTGACAGCTCAGTCACTGTGTTGACGCGTTTCACACTACACTTTATCATAAGACCGTAATTAACCTCTTCCCACCCAACCCCAGTGTCCCTTTACCAAGGTCTTTATGCCTGGGGGGGGGGGGGGGGGGAAGGACCATCTGATCACATGATCGTTAGCAGGTCCCTCCAGCTCCTGATCATTAGTAGAGACTGAGAACAGTCCTTGACAGCTCGGTCACTGTGCTGGGAGCGCCCTGTGTGTGTACTGGTAGCACAGAAAGGTCTGCAACTCATGGATGAATGTGTGTGGACATTAAAGCCTACCATCTTTGCATTGCAAGGGCAGCAAGAGGTTAAGCATAATTTGGTGTGAAACGCGTCAAGTCCTTATGCTTTACAATAAAGCTTCTATTTTGCCTTTCGTGGTTGCCCCTCCCCCTTCATTAAATGTTTAAATAAGACCTTTCTATTTTCAATACCATATTTTAGTGTCAGTGATGTCATTGTTGGGTCTCTGCACTTCTCTATGCAATGCGGGGAGCTCATGGCTGGTGGGAGGGGCTGGCAGGGTACTGTGATGTTCTCAGGAAGCTGTGGACACCACCCTGATGACCCATCCTATCAGTCATGATCTGCCTGCATTGGATAGAGAAGCACAGAGCCCTCTGTGTGACCCTGAAGAGCCCTCTGTGTGACCCTGAAGAGCCCTTAGCGCGCCCCTGAAGAGCCCTTAGCGCGCCCCTGAAGAGCCCTTAGCGCGCCCCTGAAGAGCCCTTAGCGCGCCCCTGAAGAGCCCTTAGCACGCCCCTGAAGAGCCCTTAGCACGCCCCTGAAGAGCCCTTAGCACGCCCCTGAAGAGCCCTTAGCACGCCCCTGAAGAGCCCTTAGCACGCCCCTGAAGAGCCCTTAGCACGCCCCTGAAGAGCCCTTAGCACGCCCCTGAAGAGCCCTCAGCACGCCCCTAAAGAGCCCTCAGCTCTGATGCAAGAAGAGTGCTGGCCCTTGGGAGGATTTATGCAAATATCAAAATGCCTTGATGGGCGGGTGTCAGTCTGGAGGAGTGAGCATTCCTAAGCTGGCAGCAATTGCATGCAGACCACCCTAGGTAGCACCCATATTTGATGCTGAACCTCCAACTGAAATTTAATGAATAGGATGGGCAAGGGGCAGAGTCAGGCTGTGAAGAAAAGGGTAAGGTAATACTGGGTGTTCTCAAGCCTGAAATGAGGGGAGGGGGGCTCTATCTGACTTGCTGAAGCTACTAATGCATATTGTGAGAAGCTCACAGTGTGCAGTGAAATCAGAGTAAGACATTTGAGTCCAGGAGAGGGGTCTGTACAACTGTGCAGGACTGAAGAGAAGGCTGGAGGTCAGATTTAAGCCTCATTTGGTGTGAAATGCGTTTATATAAGATTTTGATGTATATAGTAGGTGCCTTTTATTTCAATAAAACCCCTTTATAAGCCACTCCTTGGGTCATCACTTTCCTGTGTGCTGACGCTCCAAGCACTAATTGGAACAGCTACATGCAATGCTCCATACTAACACTGCATTAGTGCACTGCACACTCCATACTAACACTGTACCTGTCAACAACAGTTCCCAATATGGGAGCCTAGAGCTCATAGAGATCATGTTGGTGGATCAAGTAAGTAGGTCTAGAAATACCATTTTTTCCCCTGAAACTGTCTTGGGTACCCCAGTACACAGTTCTCCCCTATGGACTCCTAAGCCGTCTCCACTTTCATTCTCTAATACACCATATGTAAGAAACATTTAACAGATATCTTGTATAAACACTATATGACCAAAGTGATGTAAGCCTCCCTCCAAATGATGGAGTTCACATGTCCCCAGTGAAGGGGGCTCGTAATCCTACAACATACAAAAACACTGTAGACCATCATGCTCTTTCAACCATCTGGTAACAGTTTGGAGAAGGTCCTACCAGCGTATCTGTGCCCCTGTGTACAATGCCAGCTCCATAAGGACTTGGTTTGGCCAGTTTGGTGTAGAGGAATCTGAGTGTCCTACAGAGAGCCTTAACCTCAACCCTACTGAATTCCTTTGGTTTTGAATTGGAATGCAAGTGATGAGCCAGGTCTTCTTAGCCAACATCAGTACCTGACCGACATCTTGTGGAAAATCTTCCCAGAAGAGTGGAGGCTTTTATAGCCCTGAAGTTGGGAAACTCCAACATAATGGCCTTGGGTAAGGGAGAGGACAACTTCATATTAATGGCCATAGGGGAAAACTCCATATCAATGGACATAGTGGAAGTGAGAAGTCTGAGGGCAATTGCATATATAGGGCCTTTGGGGGGAAACTCCATAATAATGACCATGGTTTTGGAATGCGATATCCAACAAGCGAGCATATAGGTGTGATGGTCTTGTGTCCACAACCTTTTGATCGTATAGTGTATTTTTACACATCGAGAAGCCTTCTCCAAAGAATGGAGGCTGTTATAGCCCCAAAGTGGAGAAGCACCGTGATAATAGCCAGGGGGAAGGAAGGGACTACTCCATATTATTAGCCATGGAGGGGAAAACTCCATATCAATGGACATAGTGGAAGGGGGGAGGGGTCTGGGGACAACTCCTTATTAATGGTCTTGGGGGACAACTCCATAATAATGGCTATGGTTTTAGAATGGGATGTCCAGCAAGAGAGCATATAGGTAAGATGGGTGTCCACAACCTTTTGATCTTATAGTGTATTTATACACGTAATAATCGCTTCTCGGCCTTTTGGCTAATATCAAGTGTAGTATCTGTTCTTATCAATTTGAACGGAGCGAGAAAGCCGGCTTAGTTCCACCGGTTAGTAATGCTCCCGGATGTAATTGGTAAGAGGGCCTTTTCCTCCTGGGTTGAATCTGGCCTTGAAAAAGGCTTGTCCCCCAGTCGAAGGCAGGCTCTCCCTAAGCCGTCTAAGTTCTGATGCCTCCTGGTAGGGATGGGGCTGCACTGGTCTGGTCGAAGGCCGGGACCCGAAAGAAGCCTGTTGTGTATGTGCCCCTGGGGTGGCAGCCCAGGGGTGCCTTAATTCTCACGGTGGGGGAGCTCACTTTGATTTTTTGGCACCTTGGTCACTGCACCATACACACTTTTTTCGCACCTGCCTCTAGGGACGGACCTTTTGGCCGGGACCAGAGGAATTTTTTTATTCCTGCCCGAAGGGCCTGTCAAGGTCTTGCACCTTGACACCAAAGCACTTCTCCACTTCCCCTTCCCCACTCTTGTGTTTGTGTTTTTTTTCTTTGTCGTTTGTCACTTTCTATCTTACTTTTTCATGATTAGTAGGGTGTGGGTCCTTGGGCCTAGCTTGAAAGTCTTGGAAGGGGGTGGATATGGCCTTCTGGCTTAGTTTGCCCTCTCTCATGGGGTCTCCCTTCGGGGGAGCCCCACCTAGTGCTTGGGGTGGGCTGTTTCGGCAGTCCTCCCAGAGAACGGGGTTTGCCTGGTTTGGGCCGGGCAGACCAAAGTGAGAACCTCAGTCCCTGACAGGAGTCTTGCGCCCCGGGGGATCAATGTCAGGGTCCGTCCTCTTCGGAGGTGGACCATTCGCACACCCTGTGCACTTTTTGTGTTCTCACGTTTGCGTGTGTTTATTATTTTATGCACCTGGTGTTAGTTCGAGTGTGTTCACACACCACGGGCTTTAAGAAAAAAAATGTATACACTTTAATAAGTCTTCCCAGAAGATTGGAGTTGGTTAAAGCCCCAAAGTAGAGAAATCTCTTGATAATGGGGAAGGAGTGGACAACTTTTCTACAAACTATACTAATGGCCATCAAAAGGGAAACTCCATACAATTGGCCATGCAGGGGCCAACTCTGTTTTAATGACAATGGAAGGGACCATCCAATATTAATGGCCATGGACGGGACAGCTCCATATTAATGACCATGGACGAGACAATTCCATATTATTGGCCATGAATAAGACAATTGACTATTGGGATGGGAAACCCCTTTTGAAATTGATGTGTCAGGTCTTCTCATTCAACATCAGTACCTGACCGAAATCATGTGGAAAGCCTTTCCAGAAGATCGCCGGAGTGGGGAAACTCCAAGATGATGGCCTAGGGAAATGGAGGAGGGGGCATGGAGGTGAAAACTCCCTATCAATGGATAAAATGGGAGGGGTCTGGGGGCAACTCCAAATTTTTGGTTATAGGGGGACAACTCCATAAGAATGGCAATGGTTGTAGAATAGAATGTCGAACAAGGGAGCATATATGTATGATGATCAGGTGTCTACAACCTTTTAATCCTAGTGTATTTATACACTTCAAGAAGAGTGGAGGCTGTTGTATCCTCAAAGTGGAGAAACGCTATGATAATGGCCAAGGGTAAGGAGGGGGACAACTCCATACTAATGGCCATGGAGGGGACAATTCCATACTAATGGCCATGGAGGGGACAATTCCATACTAATGGCCATGGAGGAGATAACTCCATACTAATAGCCATGGAGGAGATAACTCCATACTAATAGCCATGGAGGAGATAACTCCATACTAATGGCCATGAAGGGGACAACTCCATACTAATGGCCATCTAGGGGACAACTCCATACTAATGGCCATCTAGGGGACAACTCCATACTAATGGCCATCTAGGGGACAACTCCATACTAATGGCCATGGAGGAGACAACTCCATACTAATGGCCATGGAGGAGACAACTCCATGCTAATGGCCGTGGAGGAGACAACTCCATGCTAATGGCTGTGGAGGAGACAACTCCATGCTAATGGCCGTGGAGGGGACAACTCCATGCTAATGGCCGTGGAGGGGACAACTCCATGCTAATGGCCTTGGAGGGGACAGCTCTGTTTTAATGGCCATGTGGGTTGGGGGGGGGGGGGGGGAGTACTGGGCCATCCATAATAGCCACGGTTTTGGAATGGGATGTCCAACAAGATCATATAGGTTTGATGGGTGTCTACAATCTTTTGTTAATATAGTGTATTTATACACCCCAAAAAGTCTTCTCATAGCCCCAAAGTTTGAAACTTCATGATGGTGGCCAAGAAGAAAGGATGGGGGCTGGGTATAATAATGGCCATGGTTTTGAAATAGATACTAATCTATTTCAGTGGTCACTGAGTTCACTAACTCAGTGGTCCTCAACTCCGGTCCTCAGGGCCCACTAACAGGCCAGATTTTAGGTATTACCTTGGGGGTACTGCAATCACTGAGCAGCAAATTATATCACATGGGATGTACTTCAGTTATCTTGCAAACCTGGCCTGTTATTGGGCCCTGAGGACCACTGCCCTAACTGACATTTTTGACACTTTTGGGGGGGACCGGTGACATTACTACAGTAATCAGTGCTAAAAATATTCACTGTTACTGTAATAATGACACTGGCTGGGAAGGGGTTAACCGTATAGATGATCAAGGGGTTAAATGTGTACCTAGGGGCGTTTTTCTAACTGTGGGGGGCGTGGCTTGTGGAATGACCATAGAGACCTGTGATCCTATATAGAAGGATCACGGGAGCTCTGTGATCATTCCAGGGAGAAGAACGGTCGGCTGTGTTTACAACAGCCGACCGTCCTTCTCTCTCAGTGGGGAGCGATCGCGGGTGTCAGGCAGGAATAGGAGCCGCCTGCCCCCGTGCATCGGAGTTCCCTGCTGCCAAGTGGGCGCGGGAGCACGCTGCCGGCGGCACGCGCTCGCCCTCTAGCTGTAGGCGGGCGGCCGACGTATACCTACAGCTGGCAGTCCTAAAGCGGTTAAAATAACACAGTGCCATATTGCAAAAAAATGGCCTGGTCATGAAGGGGGGTAAATCTTCCGGAGGTGAAGTGGCTAACTAAATGAAGAGAAGTATTGCTGAATGAAAGCTAATCCTGGGTTTTATTTTTCTTCACGCCGCGCTGGAAATTGGAACGTTGAAATATTTGTTTCCCGGCAAATCGACTTTTTCATTCCGGCTCGCGAATTAATTTTTTCCCGGAACGCACGGCTGAATGTTGGGGGTGTTTTACATGTGGGGACTCTCCATAGGAGTTTATTGGGAATTGTGGGGGGGGGGGAGGGGATGGTGATTACGATGAAAGCTTCCTTCCTTATTTCTATAAAACGTTCTGTATTTATATAACATGACAGATCCAGCTGACATACATGAGTGCGATAATTCATGCTAATTATATACTAAAGCCGGTAATTGTTAGCTGCACGGCGGATCGCTGGCTGGATTGATGTATTTAAACTTCTCGTTGTAAATGGCGTTTAGTAATTTTTATTGAGCTCCCTTGTTAAGTCGCTGAACTGGTTTGTAGGCGGGTCCTCGTCAGCGCCACAGGAGCCGAAAATGGGCACTTTAATAATTGCGTCAGACGCTTGGGAAGCGGTCAGGATTGTTCAGTAATGCTACAAGGGCAGTGATGCATAGCAGCCAATCAGAGATCAGTTTACTGAATATGCTGAATCCTGATTGGTTGTTGTGGCTGCTGCTATTTGCAAGATCCTTAGAGGATCCTAAGCAATCGTTCACATTGGAGTGACTTGTCATGCAAATTGACAGGGCGATTTCGGGTGTGACTTGCATAGACATCTGTGCGTGAAGCTGCACCCTGAAGTCGCACCGACATGCAGCTTTGAAATTGTGATTTCAGATGAAGTCGCACGATTTCAAAGCCACATTCAATGTGAACAAGGGCTTATAGTGGAAACTATAATGATCGGCCTCAACTACAGCATCTCACATTATGACTTGCTACAAAGTTGCAATGTTGCTGCCTGATCACTGGGGTAGGGGAGACTGCAGAAATGCTTCCTCCTGTCTGCAGCAGACAGTTGACTTCATCTCAGCCTGGTCAGGGGGGAAGGGGGGGGGTGAAGACTGGTGAAATGCTTCCTCCTGTCTGCAGCAGACAGGGGATTTCATCTCAGCCTCGTCAAAGGGGGAGGGGAGACTGTTGAAATGCTTCGTCCTGCCTGGAGACTGAGGAAATGCCTCCTCCTGCGGCACAGTGATATTACATCATCTTAGCCTGGTCAAAGGGGGAGGGAAAACTGAGGACATGCTTCCTCCTGCCTGCAGCAGAGTGATTACACCTGATCAAAGAGGGGTGGGAGACTGAGAAAATGCTTCCCCTTGCCTGCAGCAGAATGACATCATGTCAGCCTGGTCAAAGGGGGAGGGGAGACTGAGGAAATGCTTCTCCCCCATTATATATATATATATATATAATGTGTGTGTAATATATTAATGTGTGTGTGTATATATAATTTTTATATATATATATATATATACACACACACACACACACACACACTCTGTTCAGATGTGTCCGCAGTAACACAGCCACCACAGATAATCCCTATAATGTGTCTATTTTGTTTATTTGATATGATCTTCCGCTCCATCTATTGGCCTTCATGCAATATGCAACATATTGCAATATGGCCACTAGATGGAGCTAATGATCAAAGGAAATAAACAATAATAAACACATTTTTGGGTATTTTTTGCGACAGCTGTCAGAATGCTGACACAATGTGTTAACCTAAATTACTTCAGTTTGTAGTGTATAACAGAGGAGGTATTATTGATTGATTCATTTTGTTTAAATGGAACATCAGCAGCACTTTCTAAAGCCCTTTCCCAAATTTAAAGTTTGTTTATTTCTATGTATAGAGAAAAATATAATCTATCGCAGCTTACTCGTCCTTAGATATGATGGCTACATTTGTTTTCCTTTTTTCAGGCTTTTTTTTTCTTTCTTTTCTCCTGTTGATCCTGCCAGTAACACACTTCCTGTCCTAGGGTGACAACGCTCACTCACTGTACTGTAGCAGGTTGTCACCCTGCACAAATC
This sequence comes from Pelophylax lessonae, assembly GCF_965119305.1. NCBI lineage: Eukaryota > Metazoa > Chordata > Amphibia > Anura > Ranidae > Pelophylax > Pelophylax lessonae. The sequence continues at coordinate 189,519,324 of NC_138780.1, read as the reverse complement.
TCGGTACCCCGAGCTGTAGGGTTGTCTCAGCATCCTGGCGAATCGATTGGCTTTGCGTTGGTACAGAGTACAAAACAGCTGGCTGAATTAATGGCGGCTGGCACAGTTTGCGGAGAAGTTATTGATCCTCCCCTTGAGGTCTGATTGGTTCTGACAAGGGAGACCGCACCGCACATCCGAATGAGCCGAGTCCACGGCGAGCAGAGTCAGCCGGGCAGGGACAGCGCTTACTTTATAAATTGTGGTTTCTTCTCCCACTTTAGCTAATTAGACATCGATCGGTCCTTCTAAATATAGCCGGAGAGCGGCTCCCACTTCAAGGATATCTTACAAAACGATCAGACCGGAGAACTGACGGGAGGAGAACAGGGAAGATCATCTGCTTGGAGCTCTACAGGCCAACGGCAATATCGGCATTGTCTTCAGATTTCCGTGTCTTTGTCATGCTAATGGTTCCTTGCTACTGGAAAAAGTTTCTTTTCACTTGAAGAATAAATGAACTTGGAAAACGCAATAGACCCGAGTGAATCAAGCAAGTTAACAAACCATAATATTTTTTCTTGCTGTCCCCTGTTTGTGAGTCTTTCTGGGATCCTTGCCGTGGTGTATTTTAGTTTTGTGCTGCCCTAGGCAAGGCTAAAATTGGGCGCCCCCCCCCCCCCCTATGTAAACTTGCCCCACTCCTTCCCTTTTAATGGATGTGACTCCCTCCAAAATTGAAGGACTACAAGTCCCAGCATGAACCCTTGAGATCTCACGAGAAGGGGGGGGGTGAGAGGGCGTGGGAGAGAGAGAGAGAGGGGGGTGGGTGAAGGAGGGAGAGAGAGAGGGGGGATGAGAGAGAGAGGGGCAGATGAGAAAGAGAGAGGAGGATGAGAGAGAGGGGGGTGAGAAAGAGAGAGGGGGTGAGAGAAAGGAGGAGATGACAGAGGGGATTAGAGACCGAGAGAGGGGGGGGTGAGAGAGGGGGTGTGAGAGAAAGGGGTGATGAGAGAGAGAGAGGGGGTGAGAGAAAAGGGGAGATGACAGAGGGGATTAGAGACTGAGAGAGAGGGGGGTGAGAAACAGAGAGGTGGGGGATGAAAGAGAGAGAGAGGGGGGATGAGAAAGAGAGAGAGGGTAGGGGGATGAGAGAGGCAGCTCTAGCAACTAGTGGCCAATAGAGGGCTTTTTTGACGCCCCCCTGCAAAGTGCCGCCCTAGGCCTGGGCCTTGTCGGCCTAGGCCAAAATACAGCACTGGATCCTTGACAACTTTGGCATACCAGTTTTTTCTTTCTTTATGTCTGATAGAGCTAAAAGTGGTTTACTTGCAGACCAGACTTTTTCTGGCACTTTTTGCTTACAAGTTTTTAAAGCGGAGTTCCGGCCTCGGGGGTCACATTTAGATAAAAATACCCCCGGGACAGTCAGGGCTAGTACATTCCACAATGGATAGCCTCTGTACTGTCCCGGGTTGCACTTACCTGTAAGAAGAAATACTTACCTTGAAAAGTTCTTCTCCAGCGCTGCCACCTCAGGTGTGGGCAGCTGAAGCCAGCGCGTCCTCTTCTGCGGCCTCTTCGGTGACGTCGGAGTCCCACAATGCACTGCACCGGCCCCGCTCATCAGTTCCGGTGCAGGCGCGTCATCCCTGCACAACTTCTGGGCATGCCCAGAAGCTGTTTAGCAGGGAATGCCGCGCCTGCACCGGAAGTAACGAGCGGGGCCGGTGCTGGCGCATTGACTCCTGGGAGCGATGACGTTCAGCTCCCAGGAGTCATCGCAAACTGGAAGTGACGGCGCGGCCGCAGAGGGAGGAAGTGGAAGGAAGGTGAGTATATTTTCTTCAATATCAAGGTAAGTGACCAAAAAAAAAAATTGGGAGCATCCATTTCTTTTTCAGGTGGCCCTCAGCAAGCGGATAGCCCAAAATCAAATTTTTTTCGATTTTGAGGCTGGAACTCCGCTTTAATATTTTTTGCTAGAAAATTACTTAGAACCCCCAAACAATATTAACAGAGATCACAGGGAATAAAATGGCAATTGTCTCAAATTTGTATGTCCCAACCATCCAAGAACAGTTTGGTGAGGAACAATGCCTTTTCCAGCATGATGGAGCACCTTGCCATAAGGCAAAAGTGATAACTAAGTGGCTTGGAGAACAAAACATCGAAATTTTGGGTCCATGGCCAGGAAACTCCCCAGACCTTAATCTCATTGAGAACGTGTGGTCAATCTTCAAGAGGCGGGTAAACAAATAAACTCCAGAAACTCTGGCAAACTCCAAGCATTGATTACCCAAGAATGGGCCCGCCATCAGTCCTTGATGTGGTCCAGAAGATGACTGACAGCATGCCAGGGTGAATTATAGAAGTCTTGCAAAAGAAGGGTCAACACTGCAAATATTGACTCTTTGCATAAACTTCATGTAATTGTCAATAAAAGCCTTTGACGCTTATGAAATGCTTGGGATTATACTTCAGTATCCCATAGTAACATCTGACGAAAACATTTAAAAACACTGAAGCAGCAGACTTTGTGAAAATTAATATTTGTGTCATTCTCAAAACTTTTGGCCACGGCTGTAGATGGAGATGTCGATCAAAGGAAATAATAACCGTATATACTCGAGTATATACATGTTTTTTTTTATGTTGAAAAAGCCCCCCTCGGCTTAGGCTTGAGTCAAAGTCTCACTTACCTTTTCCCCGGTCGGTGTGCATGTGCCGCCACCACTCGGGAAAGCCCGTACCTGTTCAGCTGTTCCCGGGCAAACGGCGCATGCGCGGTGACGTGTTGGCGCCGGGTGGCGCCATTTTTAAACGTAAGGCGGAAATGTAAGTGAGACTCCTCCTGTACCATGCCCGCAGCACTGCATCTCCTGTACCATCTCCTGCGCCATGCCTGTACCATCTCCTGCGCCATGCCTGTACCATCTCCTGCGCCATGCCTGTACCATCTCCTGCGCCATGCCTGTACCATCTCCTGCGCCATGCCTGTACCATCTCATGTGCCATGCCTGTACCATCTCCTGCGCCATGCCTGTACCATCTCCTGCGCCATGCCTGTACCATCTCATGTGCCATGCCTGTACCATCTCCTGTGCCATGCCTGTACCGTCTCCTGTGCCATGCCTGTACCATCTCCTGTGCCATGCCTGTACCATCTCCTGTGCCATGCCTGTACCATCTCCTGTGCCATGCTTGTACCATCTCCTGTGCCATGCCTGAACCATCTCCTGTGCCATGCCTGAACCATCTCCTGTGCCATGCCTGAACCATCTCCTGTGCCATGCCTGAACCATCTCCTGTGCCATGCCTGAACCATCTCCTGTGCCATGCCTGTACCATCTCCTGTGCCATGCCTGTACCATCTCCTGTGCCATGCCTGTACCATCTCCTGTGCCATGCCTGTACCATCTCATGTGCCATGCCTGTACCATCTCATGTGCCATGCCTGTACCATCTCATGTGCCATGCCTGTACCATCTCCTGTGCCATGCCTGAACCATCTCCTGTACCATGTCCACAGCCCTGCATCTCCTGTACCATGTCCACAGCTCCTGCACCATGCCCGCAGCCCCTGTTTTGGGTCTCGTGGTGGTCCAGTTGGGTCCAGTAGCTGCTGCAGTTCCCACCCTAGGCTTATACTCGAGTCAAAAGGTTTTCCCAGTTTTTTGTGGTAAAATTAGGTGCCTCGGCTTATATAATCGGGTTGGCTTATACTCGAGTATATAGGGTATATTTGACAAGTATGGGGATAAATTGTTGTGGTTGGATGAATGCTTGTGAAATTTGTTAAGATAATTTTCAAATGCAAAAAAAAATGAGAGTTTTGTCCTATATCCCCTTTTTAACATTTCACTATTTTGGGGATGAAGACCTTCAAATTTTTTAGGTGTGTAGGATCTGTGACCAGATTGATCTGAGGTCATTGTAGCGTGATCAGAGAGAAGTTTTAGATGCTTGTCCTGTGCCGTGCGCCATTCATGTCACTGCAGCGCAGCGGCGGTTCTGATTCGGATGCGGCTCCCACTGCCGGTTACAATACAGATGGCGGATTCCTTGTGTCTGCAAGCGACAGGGAAGTAGAAGGAGCTGCTGGTAAATTATTCAGGAACAGCTGTCACCGCACCGAGAATCATTGGAAAGAAGTTCAATATTTTGATCAGCCGTTCGTGTTTAGCGAAAACACTGCAGTCTGATTCCCGGCGCTGTCGGCTCGTGCTGAAGCTCAGCGTTCGCCGAGGTGTGTGCGTGTGGATTCCGCGCTGTGCGGGTAATGTTCTATTTTAGCCACAGTGGAGACCGTTCTCATCGTAGCGTTCGCCATCACGTGGCGTCTTACCAGAGACGGTGGCAGCTCTGACAAAAAGTCGGCTTCAGTGGTCAACCATATCATATAACCAAACCTATTCCGAATTTGTCATTGTTTTCCTGCATAATTCTGCACCTCCTGACATCCTGAGTCCTGGGGATCTGCGCCCCCAACCCTACACCCGCCAGTCAGAGGTAATCTCTCTTGATGAGAATCCTACCGCCAAGGCCCAATCATTGACAAGTGAATTTTTTCATCTTTTTTTTTTTTTTTTTTTGGGATCGATAATACTTTTTTGTAGAGGTTTGATGACGAAGATCATATAGGACATGAGAGGAAATCTCTTCAATGTCATGGGTGGGGGTCCATATCCACAGGGAAAAGCACAGTCCAGATGCTCAGAATACTCGAAAGTCCCAGAGATCACAGGGTGACGCAGGATATCTGGGAGGATACGGGGCCACTGGGGGTTGTTGTAGACACAGTAGTCATTGGAGTGCATAAGGGACACAGTCACAAGAGCAATGAGGTCACTGGAGATTCAGGGGTCCCGGGAGTGCAGGGGGCCACTGGAAGCCCAGGAGTGCAGGGGGCCACTGGAAGCCCAGGAGTGCAGGGGGCCACTGGAAGCCCAGGAGTGCAGGGGGCCACTGGAAGCCCAGGAGTGCAGGGGGCCACTGGAAGCCCAGGAGTGCAGTGGGCCACTGGAAGCCCAGGAGTGCAGTGGGCCACTGGAAGCCCAGGAGTGCAGTGGGCCACTGGAAGCCCAGGAGTGCAGTGGGCCACTGGAAGCCCAGGAGTGCAGTGGGCCACTGGAAGCCCAGGAGTGCAGTGAGCCACTGGAAGCGCAGTGGGCCTCTGGAAGCCCGGGAGTGCATGGGGCAACTGGAAACCCGGGAGTCCAAGGGCTCAATGGTAGCCCGGGGATGCGGGGGGGTCCCTGGAAGCCCGGGAGTGCAGGAGGAGGGGGTCCCTGGAAGCCCCGAAGTGCAGGGAAGGGGTCCCTGGAAGCCCGGGAGTGCAGGGGAGGGGTCCCTGGAAGCCTGGGAGTGCAGGGTGGGGTCCCTGGAAGCCCGGGAGTGCAGGGTGGGGTCCCTGGAAGCCCGGGAGTGCAGGGTGGGGTCCCTGGAAGCCCGGGAGTGCAGGGTGGGGTCCCTGGTAGCCCGGGAGTGCAGGGGGCTCACTGGTAGCCCGGGAGTGCAGGGTGGGGTCCCTGGTAGCCCGGGAGTGCAGGGGGCTCACTGGTAGCCCGGGAGTGCGGAGGCTCTCTGGTAGCCCGGGAGTGCAAGGGGTTACTGGAAGCCCCTAGCATTTTTGGCCGTGGCCATCTTGAGTAAGGGCAGATGATTTATGCAGCATTTTCTTCCTGAAGTCCATCTGCCCTTAGTTCAGGCATGCAGGCAGAAGGGTGTGTTTACCTAAGAAAACCCCACCTCCCCTCCTGAAGACTCCTGGGATGTATGCCATCATTTGCCTAGGCATGGAAACTAGGAAGTAATAAAATTTAATAGAAAAAAGTTGCAAACAGGCAAATCTGATATACTTGACTATTTACTAATGCTAGCCGCATGAGGATTAGAAATAGTCATTGTTTGAGAGAATGAAGTTCCGCTTTAAGTCACGGATATACAATTGGTGTCACATCTGACGGTGAGGATATCGCTATGATATTGTTAGTCTGTAGGCAGATTATATTGTAAAGGTTACGCCTTCCCGTGTGTTGCGGTAAGTCGAGCCCCTGGTCGATTAGAGATGGAAAATTTCCCGCGTCCTCTGATAAGGCTAATAAGAATTTCAATTACGGAGCACTTTACTCCATCAGGGAGATGGCAGATACGGCGGGACGTATAATCGCGCACATTTTAACACCTGAATTGTGTTTCGGCACGACTCATAAAAATACTGGAGGCATGAGCTGGCGCTCCTTATCTGCGTTCCGCCTCGTAACGAGTAAATACGCCGCTGATATCTGCTGGCATGGCTTCAGCTGGAGAGCAGGGATCGCCGGCGCACGCATTAAGCGCTGGACAAACACTTTAAATCAATTTACTGGGGACAGCGTCACGGCTCTCCACTGAATATTTCATACATAGCTCAGCTCATAGCAACGTCTTACAGGGAATATTATCCAAATGTGTGTTACAATGGGTTGAAGTCTGATCACAGAGTGCGGCTGTTTCTCTACTGAGGGGCCATTCGGGTTCATCTGGGGTGCCACTCATCTAGGACACCATTTGACTCCTATTTTTAATGGGTTGCCATGGGATGGCCACCAACCAATGATGTCCTAGAGCAGTGATGGCCAACCTTGGCATCCCAGATTTTTTGGAACTACATCTTCCATGATGCGCATGCACTGCAGTGTAGTTGAAAATGGAGTTCCAAAACATCTGGAGTGCCAAGGTTGGCCATCACTGTTCTAGGGCCATGATTTATTGTTCTGGCGCTGTTAGCTGGCCTGTCCGCACCAGGGCAACACATTTCACTGATCCAGGGCGAAGTCACGCAGGGCTGCCCCCCAGCATTCGGGAGAGGACAGAAGGTCACCTACACCCAGACCTTCTCCTCCATTCACTGCCATGCTGCTGTGGCTGTAAAGTGGGGTTCTGATGGTACAAGCGGGCCCTGGAATGGGGGGGAATGGGACTTTGTCAAGGGAGACTCTGTGATGGGGGTCTCTGAAGTGATGGGGGGGGCTTTGCAAATGAGGGACTCTTATGTGATGGGGGTGGGGGGTTATATGAAGTGGGGTTCTCACATATAGGGGGTTGATGTTATAATAAAGGGCTCTGATGTGATGGAGGAACTATGATTTGATGTGGAGGGGGTGGGCTTTGGTGTGATTGGGGGAACCTCTGATGTGATGGGGGGCTCTCTTGTAATGGGGGGGGGGGCTTTGTGATTGGGTGACTTTTATGTGATGGGGAGACTTTGAGGAGCTCTCATGTATAAGGGGCTCTGATGTGATAGGGGGGGGCTTTGATTTAACAGGGGCATCCTCCGATGTGATGAGGGTATGCTCTGATTGGGGAAGGGCTCTGATGTGATTGGGGGAATCTCTGATGTGATGGGGGGGCTTTGCAATTGGAGACGCCTGTGTGATAGGGGAGACTTTATAAAGGGGGGGCTCCCATGTATAAGGGGCTCTGATGTGATGGGGGGGGCTTTGATTTAACAGGGGCATCCTCCGATGTGATGAGGGTATGCTCTGATTGGGGGAGGGCTCTGATGTGACTGGGGGAATCTCTGATGTGATGGGGGGGCTTTGCAATTGGAGACGCCTGTGTGATAGGGGAGACTTTATAATGGGGGGGCTCCCATGTATAAGGGGCTCTGATGTGATGGGAGGGGCGCTTTGATTTAACAGGGGCATCCTCTGATGTGATGAGGGGATGCTCTGATTGGGGGTGGGCTCTGATGTGATTGGGGGAATCTCTGATGTGATGGGGGACTTTGCAATTGGAGACTCCTGTGTGTTAGGGGAGACTTTATAAAGGGGGGGGGGGCTCATGTATAAGGGGCTCCGATGTTTTTTTTTGGGGGGGGGGCTCTGATTTGATGGGGGCATCCTCTGATGTGATGAGGGGATGCTCTGATTGGGGGTGGGCTCTGATGTGATTGGGGGAATCTTTGATGTGATGGGGGGCTTTGCAATTGAAAGACTCCTGTGTGATAGGGGAGACTTTATAAAGGGGGGCTCATGTGATTGGGAGGGGGGGCTCTGATTTGACAGGGGTGTCCTCTGATGTGATGAGGGGATCCTCTGTTTGGGGTGGGCTCTAATGTGATTGGATAATCTCTGATGTGACGGGGGACTCCTATGTGATGGGGGAGACTTTATAAAGGGGGAGGGGCTCATGTTATTGGCAGGGCTCTGATTTGACAGGGGTGTCCTCTGATGTGATGAGGGGATCCTCTGTTTGGGGTGGGCTCTAATGTGATTGGATAATCTCTGATGTGATGGGGGAGACTTTATGAAGGGGGGAGCTTTGTATAAGGGGCTCTGACCGGCCTATGATTAGGCTGAATCCCATGCTAGATGGGTCAGTCTTTTTCTATTTTAAATGTTTTGTTTTTATCATGTAATTAATAAAATGTGATTCTTTTACTTCTGTGTTTAGTATCTGATTCATGCATGTGCCCT
>NC_138780.1:189428383-189500883 GCF_965119305.1 Pelophylax lessonae | reverse complement strand
TTAATAGCCCTGTTGAAGGGATGCATTCTGGCTGCTGGAGCACGTTGGCGCTTTTACTTGGTCTTGCATTGGAATGCATATACTGTATATCTTGGACTATTATACTGCGGTGTGTCTCTTCAGGTTTAGATCCTTTTTAGTTGCCTCTAGGAAGGTGATATAGCCATCTAGGTGATAGTCACCAGTTGCCCTCATACTGCCCAGCAGGGGATTGAGGATATTGAGTTTGTAGTGAGCCACCAGGGAAGTGACCTAGCCATGGTGCTAATCTGAAGTGCTGCTTGCAGACAGTCACCAGTGACCTTCATACGGCCCAGCAGGGGATTGTGGGTAGTTGAGCCCCAGGGTGGTAACCTGGCCGTGGTGCTAATTTGAAGTGCTGCTTGCAGATAGTCACCAGTTGCCCTCATACTGCCCAGCAGGGGATGGAGGATATTGAGCCCCCTGGGAGGTGACCTGGCCGTGGTGCTGATCTCAAGTGCTGCTTCCAGATAGTCACCAATGGCCCTTTTACTGCCAAACAGAGGATTGTGGTTAGTGAGTGCTGCTTCCAGATAGTCACTAGGGGTCCTTGTACTGCCCAGCAGAGGATTGTGGATTGAGAGCCACCAGGGAGTTGACCTAGCCATTGTGCTAATCTGAAGTACTGCTTGCAGATAGTCATCAGTGGCCTTCGTACTGCCCAACAAGGGATTGTGGGTAGTTGTGCCCCAGGGAGGTGACCTGGCTATGGTGCTAATTTGAAGTGCTGCTTGCAGATAGTCACCAGTTGCCCTCATACTGCCCAGCAGGGGATTGAGGATATTGAGCCCCCAAGGGAAATGACCTAGCCGTGGTGTTGATCGGAAGTGCATTTTCCAGATAGTCACCAGTGGCCCTCATACCGCCTAGCAGGGGATTGGGGGTAGTGAGCCCCCAGGCAGGTGACCTGGCCATGGTACTGATCTGAGGTGCTGCTTGCAGATGGTCACCATCACCAGTTGCCCTCACACTGCCCAGCAGGGGATTGAGGATATTGAGCCCCCAGGGAGATGACCGGGCCGTGGTGTTGATCAGAAGTGCTACTTCCAGATAGTCACCAGTAGCCCTTTTACTGCCAAATAGAGGATTGTGGGTAGTGAGCCACCAGGAAGGTGACCTGGCCATGGTGTTAATTTGAAGTGCCACTTCCAGATAGTCACCAGTGGCCCTCATGCCGCCTAGCAGGGAATTGGGGGTAGTGAGCCCCCAGGCAGGTGACCTGGCCATGGTACTGATTTGAGGTGCTGCTTGCAGATGGTCACCATCACCAGTTGCCCTCACACTGCCCAGCAGGGGATTGAGGATAGTGAGCCCCCAGGGAGATGACCTGGCCGTGGTGCTGATCTAAAGTGCTTCTTGCAGACCTTGTGGCCCTCCTACTTCTTAGCAAAAGATTGTGGGTAGCAATCCTCCAGGGAGCTGACCTAGCCGTGGTACTGATTTGATGCGCTGCTTCGATAGTTACCAGGGGCCTTCACATTGTCAAGGAGGAGATTGTGGCTAGTGAGAGCCCCCCCCCCCCCCAGGAAGATGACCTGGCATGCTGCTTGCAGATGGAGTCACCCATGGCGCTCATACTACTTTGCCACCTAGAATTAGTGCGGATAAAATAAAAAAAAAAATAAAAAATCTACATACTGCCAAAATTTGGGGCAAATACATACAGGGCACCCCAAATGTTGCTGCTGTTCAATAAACCTCTATCCCGAAGTGGAATCCTCTTCTCATACCATGTTGCTGCTTCCTGGCCGCCGCGTTTACTTGGATTTGATGAATGTTTTTGTTTACATTTTATGTTTCTGAAAACAGAATTTTAATCACTGCCAACATCCCAATGTGATGGGTCCCGTGCCAGCACTGCTTCCGCAGAACACATGCTTATAGCTCTATCGGTTAGACTAGGCCAAGACGCAGAAATTATACTCCTGGATTAGCTATAGAGCAGCCATTCTCAACCAGGGTTCCTCCAGAGGTGTCCAAGAGGGTACAGTGCATCCGGATGTATGGAGAATTCTTAACACTAACCACCTATGTATGGGGTATTTTCCCACTGACCACCTATGTAAGGATCATTCTGCCCACTGATCACCAATGTAAGGCGTATTCTTCGCACTGACCACCAATGTAAGGGGCATTCTTCCCACTGATCACCAATGTAAGGGGCATTCTTCCCACTGACCACCAATGTAAGGGGCATTCTTCCCACTGATCACCAATGTAAGGGGCATTCTTCCCACTGATCACCAATGTAAGGAGTATTCTTTGCACTGACCACAAATGGTGAGGAACATTCTTCCCACTGACCACCAATGTGAGAGAAATTCTTTCCATTGACCACCAATGTAAGGAGCATTCTTCCCACTGACCACCAATGTAAGGAGCATTCTTCCCACTGACCACCAATGTAAGGAGCATTATTTTCACTGACCACCAATGTAAGGAGCATTCTTCTCACTGACCTCCAATGTAAGGGGCATTCTTCCCACTGACCACCAATGTAAGGAGCATTCTTCCCACTGACCACCAATGTAAGGAGCATTCTTCCCACTGACCACCAATGTAAGGAGCAGTCTTCCCACTGACCACCAATGTAAGGAGCATTCTTCCCACTGACCTCCAATGTAAGGAGCATTCTTCCCACTGACCACCAATGTAAGGAGCATTCTTCCCACTGACCACCAATGTGAGAGAAATTCTTCCCACTGACACCAATGTTAGGCTATTCCTTCCTCTAACCACCAATATAAGGGACCTTTTCTTTTTTTAGAAGGGGTTCCCTGAGACCTGAAACCTATTTTAAGGGTTCCTCTGAATTATAAAGTTTGGGAATGGCTGCTATAGAGCAATCATTGGGTCTGAGTGTACCGCTGGAGTCCCCTCTTATAGAGGGGTTCCGTGTTTTTCATCCTTATCCCGGATGGATTTCAGATCTCAGCATTTATTGACTGTTTCTAGATAGTAAAAGCTGAACTCCAGATAGGTATAGAGCTGCTTAATGCAGTCGTTTCCCTTACAGAAAAAAATGTATTTTAAATGCAGCTAATATAAGTACATTGATGTATATAGCAGCTATCCTCCGCACAACAGGAAGGCTGAGCAGTGAGCCAATCACAGGCGTCCTTGCATTGCACAGGCCTCTCAGCCCCTCTCATTTCTATGTACCAGGCTGGGGCAGGTCAGTGACCAAGCTTGTATGACTTCTTTACAGTAGAGAAAAGTGAGGTCACCAGCCTGGCAGCGCAGTCTGTTTAAGCTTTGTATGCGGCCATTTGTCTGGACTTCAGCTTTTAAACATTGTTGTCTCCTCCTAACCATTTACATAATTACATTTCTTACTGGCCCCCTTAAATTTAAGAGTTTTTTTTCTTGGGAGATAGCCAAGGGCCTCTTGGGAAGTACTTGAGTGCCCGCAGACACACATTCGGTGTTCGTTCTGTTCTGGGGTGACAACGCTCTGTCCCTTTTAAGCAATTGTGCCCCTGCATTGTCACCCTATCACAGGGGTCTCCAAGCTTTCTAAGCAAAGGGACAGTTTACTCTCCTTCAGACTTTAGAGGGGCCGGACTGTGGTAAGTGGGAGTAGAAAATACCCCAGTGTTGGTGGAAGGTGAATTTTTTGCCATCATTGGTATAAGTGGGAGGAATAGTGCCCCATCATTGGTGTCAGTGGGAGGAATAGTGCCCCATCATTGGTGTCAGTAGGAGGAATAGTGCCCCATCATTGGTCAGTGGGAGGAATAGTGCCCCATCATTGGTGTCAGTGGGAAGAATAGTGCCCCATCATTGGTGTCAGTAGGAGGAATAGTGCCCCATCATTGGTCAGTGGGAGGAATAGTGCCCCATCATTGGTGTCAGTGGGAGGAATAGTGCCCCATCATTGGTATCAGTGGGAGGAATAGTGCCCCATCATTGGTTTCAGTGGGAGGAATAGTGTCCCATTGTTGGTGTTATTGGTAGAATAGTGTTCCGTTGTTTTATATCAGTAGGAGATATTATGTCCCAATTTTGGTGTCAATGGAAGGAATAGTGCCCCATCATTGGTGTCAATGAAAGGAATAGTGCCCCATCATTGGTGTCTAAGGGAGAAATGGGTCTCATTATTGTCAGTCAAAGAAATGGTACCCCATCATTGGTGTCATTGGGACATATAGTGCTCCATTGTTCTATATCAGTAGGAGAAATGATGCCCTATCATTGGTGTCAATGAAAGAAATAGGGCCCCATTATTTGTGTCAATGATAGGAATAGTGCCCCATCATTGGTGTCACTGAAAAGGATAGTGCCCCATCATTGGTGCCAGTGGGAGAAATGGTGCTCATCATTTGTGTCAGTGAAAGGAATGGTACCCCATCATTGGTGTCATTAGGAGGAATAGTGCTCCATTGTTCTATATCAGTAGGAGAAATGATGCCCCAATGTTGGTGTCAGTGGAAGGAAAGTGCCCCATCATTGGTGTCAGTTGGAGGAATAGTGTCCCATCATTGGTGTCAGTGGGAGGAATAGTGCCCCATCATTGGTGTCTGTCGAGGAATTGGTGCTCATCATTGATGTAATTGAAAGAAATGGTACCCCACCATTGGTGTCATTGTGACAAATAGTGCTCCATTGTTCTATATCAGTAGGAGAAATTATGCCCCAATGTTGGTGTCAAAGGAATGGTGCCCCATCATTGGTGTCAATGAAAGGAGTAGTGCCCCATCATTGGTGTCAATGAAAGGAATAGTGCCCCGTCATTGGTGTCAATGAAAGGAATAGTGCCCCATCATTGGTGTCAGTAAGAGGAATAGTGCCCCATCATTGGTGTCAGTAAGAGGAATAGTGCCCCATCATTGGTGTCAGTAAGAGGAATAGTGCCCCATCATTGGTGTCAGTGGGGGAATAGTGCCCCATCATTGGTGTCAGTGGGGGAATAGTGCTCCATCATTGGTGTCAATGGGAGGAATAGTGTCCTATCATTGGTGTCAGTGGGAGGAATAGTGCCCCACCATTGGTGTCATTGTGACAAATAGTGCTCCATTGTTCTATATCAGTAGGAGAAATTATGCCCCAATGTTGGTGTCAAAGGAATAGTGCCCCCTCATTGGTGTCAATGAAAGGAATAGTGCCCCATCATTGTTGTCACTGGATGGGTCTGAAGTGGGCTGGCTTAAGTGCATCCCAGGGACCTGGACTGAAAAGTTTGGTTTCCATCATGCTGTTAAAATGTGGATGTACGCATGCTGGAAATTTTTTTTTTTTTTTAATTTCAATTCAATAACCAAATGTTTTTATGTAATTAAAAAAAAGAAAAAATGTACTTCCTATTATAGGAGAAATTCCTGCGTCTGCTCCTAGCATCAACCCCCCCACCCCCCAATCACTGCCGCTCTGACCATTACATAGATTGCCGCATTCCCGCATTATTCCTCCCGCTATTTGTCAGAATCTATAAAAATAAATACGTTACAATGACTCCGCCCAACCACGCTCGCTGCTGCGCCATGTTCTGATGTAAACAAACTTGTTTGTGAAAAAAATAAATAAATAATGTGTGTCTTTATTATGAAAAGCATTTTAAAACTTGTAGATCTTTTTTTTTTTTTTTTTTTTTTGTTTTTTTTTATGGATTCTGTAACATTTCTAAGAAAATATATTTTATTTTGTTAAGTGATGAATTGTTTAAAAGGAAAAAAAAAAAAGTTTTGGTTAACCTCCTCACTGCCAAAGAACCCCCGCAGCAAATTGACCCTGCAGCATCGTCGGGCACTTTTCTTGCCCCCCCCCCCTGTGGAGGGCTGAGGCGTTGCGATGCAGCCTTTTGTTCTGGGGCTCCCCGCACAGTGAAAGGGTTAATTTAAAAATAAAATTTAATAAGTTGTCGGGTGGTCGCACCCAGACGGGCCAAGAAAAAAAAAAATGTGCAGTGGGAAAAAAATGCAATATATTTTTTTTTCTGTACTTTGTGTGTAGCTGCCAATGTTCTGAACTCAACTTAACTGTGGCTGTGGTTTCCGTTTCGGGGTGAAGCAGTCGGACAGTAATAACGCGAGCGGCCTGCGCAGCCGGTGGGTGGAAGTACAATTGTTGATTTTGTTTTTTTTTTTTTTTTTAACGCATCCTTTTTTTCTGCATTTCACATTTTCTTGATGTGTAATCATACTGCCAAAGAAACAGTTTCATGGAATTTATTGTAAATATAACACTTCCCCCCTCCCGGATCTACCATAAAACACGTTTCTGTGATGTTTTTTGTCTTCCAGTTGCAATAAAAATTTACCGAGTTGCATCAATTTCTTGAGTCGCTGTCAGAGTTTTTCTTTTACGTTGTGTTTTTTTTTTTTAATTGTTACTAAACCCGCAACCGTAAAATCAGTCTGTATATGCAGTAAAGCATGCTTGTTATATGGCTCCAGGGGTCCTGCAGCATCATAGGACAATCAAAGGAGAATGAAAACTTCTCCTACAAGCTTTACCCAGACACTGATAGAAGTCACAAGACTGCTATATACTGCTGATGAGAAATGGTATTTATCAGTTTATATTTACTAAAATAATTGCATTTCCATGTTCTGTGTAGTGTAAGAGAGCAGATATAGTGAATGCAGGCTCCTGGGGAGAGCAGATATAGTGAATGCAGTCTCCTGGGGAGACCAGATATAGTGAATGCAGGCGCCTGGGGAGACCAGATATAGTGAATGCAGGCTCCTGAGGAGAGCAGATATAGTGAATGCAGGCTCCTGGGGAGATCAGATATAGTGAATGCAGGCTCCTGGGGAGACCAGATATAGTGACTGCAGAGTTCTGGGGAGACCAGATATAGTGAATGTAGGCTCCTGGGGAGATCAGATATAGTGAATGCAGGCTCCTGTGGAGACCAGATACAGCGAATGCAGGCTCCTGGGGAGATCAGATATAGCGAATGCAGGCTCCTGGGGAGACCAGATATAGTGAATGCAGGCTCCTGGGGAGACCAGATATAGTGAATGGAGAGTCCTGGGGAGACCAGATATAGTGAATGCAGGCTTCTGGGGAGACCAGATATAGTGAATGCAGGCTCCTGGGGAGACCAGATATAGTAAATGCAGCCTCCATGGTGGACCAGATATAGTGAATGCAGGCTCCTGGGGAGACCAGATATAGTAAATGCAGGCTCCTGAGGAGACCAGATATAGTGAATGCAGGCTCCTGGGGAGACCAGATATAGTGAATGCGGGCTCCTGGGGAGACCAGATATAGTGAATGCGGGCTCCTGGGGAAATCAGATATAGCGAATGCAGGCTCCTGGGGAGACCAGATATAGCAAATGCAGGCTCCTGGGGAGAGCAGATATAGTGAATGCAGGTTCCTGGGGAGACCAGATATAGTGAATGCAGACTCCTGGGGAGACCAGAAATGGTGAACGCAGGCTCCTGGGGAGACCAGATATAGTTAATGCAGGCTCCTGGGGAGACCAGATATAGTGAATGCAGGCTCCTGTGGAGACCAGATATAGTGAATGCAGGCTCCTGTGGAGACCAGATATAGTGAATGCAGGCTTCTGGGGAGACCAGATATAGTAAATGCGGGCTCCTGGGGAGACCAGATCTAGTGAATGCAAGCTCCTGGGGAGACCAGATCTAGTGAATGCGGGCTCCTGGGGAGACCAGATATAGTGAATGCGGGCTCCTGGGGAAATCAGATATAGCGAATGCAGGCTCCTGGGGAGACCAGATATAGTGAATGCAGGCTCCTGGGGAGAGCAGATATAGTGAATGCAGGCTCCTGGGGAGACCAGATATAGTGAATGCAGGCTCCTGGGGAGACCAGGTATAGTAAATGCAGGCTCCTGTGGAGACCAGATATAGTGAATGCAGGCTTCTGGGGAGACCAGATATAGTAAATGCAGGCTCCTGTGGAGACCAGATCTAGTGAATGCAAGCTCCTGTGGAGACCAGATCTAGTGAATGCAGGCTCCTGGGGAGACCAGATATAGTGAATGCAGGCTCCTGGGGAGATCGGATATAGTGAATGCAGGCTCCTGGGAAGATCGGATATAGTGAATGCATTCTCCTGGGAAGATTGGATATAGTGAATGCAGGCTCCTGGGTTTAGTAACACTTAACATGTCAGGATTCATGCGAATATGGAAGTTCCTGAATTCTACTTTTAGGGGGGAGGTGATTCCCAGATAAGAAGGAAAATGATAGCCAAGGGGGGAGTGGGAAGAGCTGATTATGGTAAATTAAGGGTTAAATAGGAACACATTTTATTTAAAAAAAAAAAATCCCTTTTATCTGCAAATTAATAAAACTGAATAGATACAAAAGTAATTGTGTTACTTTGCATCTCTCTTTCTCATGTCTGAACAATGTTTATAAACAATGTTTCTTTGTATATCTCTAGCACCCGTCTGAACAATGTTTATAAGCAATGTTACCTTGTGTATCTCAATCTCCTGTCTGATCAGTGTTTATCAACAATGTTACTTTGTATCTCTCTATATCCTGTCTGATCAATGTTTATCAACAATGTTACTTTGTATCTCTCTATCTCCTGTCTGATCAGTGTTTATAAGTAATGTTACTTTGTATCTCTCTATCTCCTGTCCGATCAGTGCTTATAAGTAATGTTACCTTGTATAACTCAATCTCATGTCTGAACAATTTTTATAAACAATGTTACTCCATATCTCGCTATCTTATGTCTGAGGCCAGGTTCACACTGCTCTGACATGGAAGTAGGATGACTTCTGATTTGACTTAGCTCTATGACTTCATATCCGACTTCCATGTGACTTCAATGAACTTTGATCTGGCAATACCAGGCCCTTTGAGGCTGGTAAGAATCTTGAGAGGGAACCCCTTGCCAAAATGTAAAAAAAATGGCGTGGGGTCCCCCCAAGACCATATGGATTTTTTAAATTTTTGCATGGGGATCTTGGGATTCTTACTGGACTTAAAGAGCCTGTTAGGGTCTGGGGGGGGGGGGGGGGGTTACGTTTAAGATCCTCAGAGCATACCACAAGTTGCATCAGTTGATATGATGATCCGACTTCAATGATATTGAATGGGCTGGAAACAGACCAAAGTAGTGCAGGAACCTTTTTCAAAGTCGGACCAGTTATGACGGCTGTCCTAGGGAACCATTGATTTCTACACATCGTACAATGTGCTCTCAAAGTCGGAACGTATGTTGCACCAGTGTGAACCGGGTCTCAACGATGTTTATAAACAATGTTTCTTTGTATCTCTCTCTCTTTCCTGTCTGATCAGTGTTTATAAACAATGTTACTTTGTATCTCTCTATCTCCTTGTATCTCTCTATCTCCTGTCTGATCAATGTTTATAAACAATGTTGCTTTGTATCTCTCTCTCTCTCCTGTCTGATCAATGTTTATAAATAATGTTACATTGTATATCTTAATCTCCTGTCTGAACAATGCTTATAAATGCTGTGGCAGACAGCCACAGTCTGTTTTTTTTTTTTTTACAGGAGCAGTTTCTGTGTTCCAAGCCTGTTGGCCCCTTTAATCTGGGGACAATCTCTCCGGTAAGCAGGGGAAGCTAGATTCACATCTTGGACCGCTGGCACTTGTGGGTCCCATCACAATGGACTGTTTATAATATCAGTTTGTATTTATATGTTGATCAATATTGTTATACTGTGTTTTTGAACACTTTTTTCACAATAAGGTGTCACTATAATTATTTTTAACTGTATGCTATGATTTAAAGGGAGCACACACCTAATTTTTGCATCCGTTTTTGTACCTCTGTCCGGTGATTTAAACATCTCTTAAGCTGGACACACACTATACAACTTTTGTTGTTAGATTTCCTTTAGATTTAAGCCTCGTACACACGTACCGATCGTCGGCCGAACGATCGGCCGTCTTTTGTCCAGGGCTGTTGTGCCTGTTGAAAACTGCAAAAGACTGCACACGAATTTTGTCGGCCAACAACAGCCGACTGCAGAAGTGATGTCATGTGATGGTTAACTTTCCTTGTCTTTTTTCTTTTCTGAGCATGCCCAGTCTTGCAAATCTGCTGTCTGTCGGCCGAATTCTGTACTGACTGGCGAACAATCGGCCGTTCTGGTGTTGGCCAACAAAAATTTTAATGCCTGCACGACAGATTCTGTTCGGCCGAAAATGCGCTGTCGGAAGCATCATACTAACAAGCCTACAATCGGCCGATCGGTCGTCGGCCGAATATTTACAGCCGACAATCGGTACGTGTGTACGGGGCATTACCTTGAACTATGTAGTACAGGGGCCTGCCTGATTGCATGTAAAAAAAAATCTATAGACAATTGTACAGTGTATCCAGCTTTAGGGCTCTTTCACCCGGGCGTTCTGTATGTCCGTATATCACCCCATCCGTTTGCGGGTGATATACGGGCATAATGCATGTCAATGGGATTGCGGATGTCAGCGGATGACCATCCGCTGACATCCGATTTGTGTCCTTTCAGTTCTGTTCCGTTTTTTGGAACGGAACAGAACCCTATTCTTCTTCCGTTTAAAAAAACGTAACGGATGCAAAATCGGATGACACCGCTGACATCCGCAATCCCTATAGACATACATTATGTCCGTATATCATCCGCAAACGGATGGGATGATATGCGGACATACGGAGCGGATGACAAAGTGTCATCCGTGTCCGTGAAAATAAAAAAAGTGCCGCAGCGGAAGAAGAAATCGGAGCGGCCGTGTGAAAGAGCTCTTAGTGTACAGCGTCCCTGAGTATTGATTTACATCACAATTAGGATTATTTTGTCACATTATGTTTTATTAACCACTTCAGCCCAGAAGGTTTTACCCTCTTAATGACCAGGCAATTGCACGGTCGTGCGGCGCTGTACCCAAATACAATTTGATGTCCTTTTTTCCCACAAATAGAGCACGCCCTGACGAGTTTCGTCATTTTCAACTTTCTCAAAGGGGAGTCGGAAATGACGAAACGCGCCAGGGCGTGACCATACGGCAACCGGAAGTAGCCCTAAGGTGACGGACGGACATCCCTGTGAGTGACTCCTTTAGCGTGGAGAGGTTGTGAGTACCCGGGATGGTCACAAAGGCACGCTAACTAGATTTATTTGATCGGCTTCATTACAAGTTTATTTTGTGTAAGTGCATTTTATTAGAGCTTAAATAAAGGTTGGCTTTTAAATGGTATCACACTAGTAGGGCTGTTGTTTTCTTACATATTCCCATGTGGCTGGTGTGTTACTGGAGGAAAAGGAGGACGTTTATCTGTGCCATATTCTGGAGCTGTGGAATCTGAGTGGAGAGGAGGTTTAATCTGCTGACCCGGTGCAAGGAGTCTCTGCATTAAGCGTGTTGGCCCTATCCATGAGAGTGGGTGGGCATATACCTTTGGTGAGTTTCTAATTCCCCTGGGGTGATCAGCACTTTGGTGGAGGATTAGGAGGTGCTCCCTTCCTTTGAAGCGGCACAGTGGGACTTTTCTTCTTCTTCACTCTGGATTTTGGAGACTATCCAGATATGGACCCTTGCTATTAGGCTTTATTGTCTGATGGACTTTTCTTCCATATGAATATTAACATTGCATTTACATATTTGACCATGTTATGTAGATTGTTATGACCACAAAGACCACAAAGTGTTTGCGCTACTGATGCAATTTTTTTTTTCAAATGTGATTAGTTGGTGTTGCTTTTCATTAGCCAAAGTATTGTTGACCATCCTGATAAGGTTTATTCACCACTCTAATCATTCAAAAACTTCCAGCTCATTTCAGGAGTACAAAAAGCGCTCCCCTTTATGCTTTTTGCTGTTTGCAGAAATGCACTACAGTCCATTTAACATGGTTTCCTATGGTACACGTTCACATATATGCGTTTTTCAGCCGGTGCGTTTTTTAAAAGGACCAGGGACTTCTTTTCCCACATCAGATTGCATTTTGCGTGTAATAGACTTCAATGGAGCCTCACCAGAAACGCAAGTGTTGCATTTATGAAGTTTTGCGTTCTTTTTTTTTCACTGTGTATAGCTGGTTCCCGCGTCCTTAACAATCTGAGACTCCTGTGATTGATATATTGCAAATGATAACAATCTGAAACTGATTTGATTAATACATTGTAAATTAGAACAATCCGAGTCTCCTGTGATTGATACATTGTAAATAATAATCCGAGTCTCCTGTGATTGATGCATTGTAAATAGCAATCTGAAACTCCTTTAAGTAATACATTGTAAATAATAATCCCAGTCTCCTGTTATTGATCCATTGTAAGCGATAACAATCTGAGACTCCCGCAATTAATATATTGTAAAAAAAAAATCTGAGTCTCCTGTGATTGATTGATTGTAAATAATAATCTGAGTCGCTTGTGATTGATACATTGTACGCAATAACAATCTGAGACTCCCGCAATTAACACATTGTAAATAATATTCAGAGTCTCCTGTGATCCATCAGCTGTCAGTGGGTTTCCCCACTGACAGCTGAATGTAAAAAAAAGAATTGCCCCCCCCCATACCCCCCCCAATCTTTACCAGGCCCTTATCTGAGCATGCAGCCTGGCAGGTCAGTAAAGGGAGGGGATGAGCAAGCACCCCCCCCCCCCCGAGCCATACCAGGCCACATGGCCTCAATGTGTTGATGGGGACAAGGGCCTTTTCCCCACAACCCTGAGCTGTGGTTGTGGGGGTCTGCGGGCTGGGGGTTTATCGGAATCCCCTTAAAGTTTTGGTGTGGGGGGCCTAGATTTGTGAGGGGACCCACAAATTTTCTTTTTTTGTTTAGTTGTCAGTGGGGGACCCCGCTGACAGCTGATGACTTATCGGTTGTTAAGGAAGAGGCCGGCTTCCTAGCCCACTCCTTAGCAACCAGCTGTATACAGTGTGTCTAAAGAGGAAAAAAAAAAACCGCAAAATGAATAAAAAAACTGCATGCAAAAACGCGGGTTTAAAAATGCAAAATGCACCGCAAAACGGACCTGAAAATCGCATCGACCACAACCGCATATTTGTGAACCTAGACTTAACGATGCTGGACTGGAGAAAAAAGGATTTCAGTTTGAGTTATAACTTTAAAAACAGCATAAGGTCTGCTCTGGTGTCACCGTTATAATTGCAGAATTGCAAAACATTTTTTTTTCTTGCCTAAGTCTTTTTTTTTCCAGTTCAGAACCTTTTATTCAATTAAAACTGGGAAAAAGCAAAAATAACATTTACAGTGCCTTGCGAAAGTATTCGGCCCCCTTGAACTTTGCGACCTTTTGCCACATTTCAGGCTTCAAACATAAAGATATAAAACTGTAATTTTTTGTGAAGAATCAACAAGTGGGACACGATCATGAAGTGGAAAGAAATTTATTGGATATTTCAAACTTTTTTAACAAATAAAAAACTGAAAAATTGGGCGTGCAAAATTATTCAGCCCCCTTAAGTTAATACTTTGTAGCACCACCTTTTGCTGCGATTACAGCTGTAAGTCGCTTGGGGTATGTCTCTATCAGTTTTGCACATTGAGAGACTGAAATGTTTGCCCATTCCTCCTTGCAAAACAGCTCGAGCTCAGTGAGGTTGGATGGAGAACGTTTGTGAACAGCAGTTTTCAGTTCTTTCCACAGATTCTCGATTGGATTCAGGTCTGGACTTTGACTTGGCCATTCTAACACCTGGATATGTTTATTTGTGAACCATTCCATTGTAGATTTTGCTTTATGTTTTGGATCATTGTCTTGTTGGAAGACAAATCTCCGTCCCAGTCTCAGGTCTTTTGCAGACTCCATCAGGTTTTCTTCCAGAATGGTCCTGTATTTGGCTCCATCCATCTTCCCATCAATTTTATCCATCTTCCTTGTCCCTGCTGAAGAAAAGCAGGCCCAAACCATGATGCTGCCACCACCATGTTTGACAGTGGGGATGGTGTGTTCAGGGTGATGAGCTGTGTTGCTTTTACGCCAAACATAAAGTTTTGCATTGTTGCCAAAAAGTTCGATTTTGGTTTCATCTGACCAGAGCACCTTCTTCCACATGTTTGGTGTGCAAACTTTAAACGACACTTTTTATGGATATCTTTAAGAAATGGCTTTCTTCTTGCCACTCTTCCATAAAGGCCAGATTTGTGCAGTATACGACTGATTGTTGTCCTATGGACAGAGTCTCCCACCTCAGCTGTAGATCTCTGCAGTTCATCCAGAGGCCCAGGAGGGAGTGTCCCCTGTTTTTCCCTGCTCTGTCTGTCTCATCTGATATTGAGCCTGATGCCGCCGTGGACGGGGCCCATCCAGGTGGGTTTAATTTCACACCCCCGGATCAATCTGATAGTGAGGATGATTCCACCATGGTCGCACCAGCTAATTAAAAGAAAGGGCGCTGGTAGACACGGTTATCACTGTAGTGCATAAGACTTTAAAAATGTAGGATGCGGCGGATGTAGCCACAGACTTGGCTGTGTCGTTTGATATGCATAAGTCACCTCCCACTCCAAAGGTGTTTCCTTATGTGCCTTATTTTGACAGGTTTTCCTGTAAGGAATGGGAACAACCAAAATTACCCTTTGTGGTCTCCAAACGTTTTGCTTTACGTTACCCTTTTGATGAGTCACTTTTTAAAAAGTTGACTAGTCCACGAGTGCTGGACCCTGCTGTTTCCAGGTTGAACAAAGCTGCCATGATCCCAGTAGTGGAATTCCGTCCTTTTAGGACCCGGTTGACAGGAAAGCGGAGGCTGTGGCATGTTTACTATGGCTGGTTCGACATTACCGCCAGTCTTTGCCTCAGTCCTGATGTCTCAGACCCTAACTGAATGGGCCAAGCTTTTCCGCCAGGGCCTGGGGGGTGAGCAGATCCCTGCTGCTTATGTTGATTTAGTGCACCAGTTGGTCCATGGGATGCAGTTTATTTGTGATGCAGCTTTAGATACTCCCGTGCTGTCCAAACTTTGTTTCAGTGGTGGTGATTAGGCACATGCTGTGGCTTAAGAATTGGTCCGCAGACCAAGCCTCTAAAAAAGCTCTCATTGATCTGCCCTTTTAAGATGATCGCCTGTTTGGGGTTACCCTGGATGACATTAAGGGTATCATGGGGGGGGGGGGGGGAGAGTACCTTCCTGCCATAGTCTAGGAAAGGTACAGAGCCTCGTCGCAGACGGGGGCCCTCCTTCTCAGCACATAGAAAATTCTATCGTGGTTCTGGGACAGAGAATAAGGGAAATAGACTTTTCAGATCTTCCCCGGAAGGTTCCAAGCATCCTTGGTCTGGTAAGCCTAGAGCTAGCTTCTCCGGACCCGCAGACAAGACCCCTTCAGCATGAAGGTCCACCTTCACCCATTATTGGGGCAGGGGGGACATCTTTGCTGGTTTCCGGCCTCATGGACCTCCTTCATGAGCGTCAAGGGGATCCACGAAATGATTCATTTGGGGGTACCCAGAAAGGGGGACAAAGCTTGTTCTTTTCAGTTTTTTTTAGGACTGAAGTCTCCTGGTGCAGATTTAATTCCTGCAAAGGTTCAGGTGATGTCCGAACTCCCCAAGGCCCCCCCTATCCCAGTCCGGGGAATTGATTTACCTAGATCTTATTCTAATTCTCACCAGGGTGGTCCTTCCTGTGGACAAACCTCAGGAACCACAGGCCGTGATTCACCGACTGCTGTCACACAGATAGTTCTCTCTCCCATTTTGCATACAGGTTCTAAGTCTGGTGGTATCCACCTTCAAGATAGTTCTATTTGCACAGTCCTACATGCAGCTCCTTTAGCAGGTTTGGCGCCACAGGAGGATACCGAGGTTCGTGACGAGATCACAGTTTCCTCTGGCAGACGCCGCAGGTGTCCATGGGCCACGGTAAGGCCAGTATCATCCTAGGCTCAGGCTTCTTGCGGAATTCTTGTGAGGAATCAAGAGCGAGGATCTTCCAATCAGTCTGGTGGCCATAAACGTCCCTTGGGGGGCTTCCTCTCATAGAAGACCAGTTGTCCCAAGGGCTGATCTACCATCCTGCTTTACAGTTGCTGGTTTTAATAGCTTATGCCTTGTACACACGCACCGATTGTTGGCCGACCGATCGGCCGTCTTTTGTCCAGTGTTGTTGTGTTGGTTGAAATTTGCTCTAGACTGCACACAAATTTTGTCGGCCAACAACAACCAACTGCAGAAGTGATGTCATGTTCTGGTTTACTTTCCGTGTGTTTTTTCTTCTCTGAGCATGCCCAGTCTTGCTCATCTGACTTTTGTCTGCCGAAATCTGTACTGACTGACGAACAATCGGCCGTTCTGGTGACGGCCAACAAAAATTTTATAGCATGCACACCAGATTTTGTTCGGCCGAAAAGTCGCAGTCTGTTGTCGGAAGCATCATACTAACAAGCCGACAATCGGCCGATCGGACGTTGGCCGAAAATTTACGGCCAACAATTGGTCCGTGTGTACGAGGCTTTAGCTTTTGAAAGCCAGGTACTGACGGATAGAGGTCTGTCTGGATCAGTGATCCCTACTATGGTGAAGACGAAGGAAGTCGTCTTTCAGCAAGATATACCATTGTAAGTGGAAAGCGTACATTTCTTGGTGTGAGTCAATTGGTGCTCATCCTCGATCCTTTTCTGTGGCTCGGATCTTAACCTTCCTTGATCAGAAGTTTTTTTTTTTTTTTTTCCCTTCCCCTCCCTTTCTCTTTTTTTTTTCTTCCTTCTCCCTATCCTAGAATATAGAGTAAAGATTTTTGATATTGTGATTACTAATTTTTTTTTTTCCTGTTTGTATGATTTGTTTGCTATAAAAAATTAATAAAAAGATTAAAAAAAAAAAAAAAAGAAGTTGGCTTTGAGTACCACCAAGAGCCAGGTGTCTGCCCTGGCAATCTTCTTTCAGTGACCTCTAGCCATGCACTCTTTAGCTCATACCTTCATGCAGGGGGTTCGACATGTGGCTCCACCTGTACGATCTCTCTTGCCGCCATGGGATTTAAATTTAGTCATTTCGGTTCTCCAGAAACCTCAATTTGAGAATATTCGGGAGATTCCCTTGCCTACGTTATCCCAGAAGGGCACATTCTTGGTGGCTATTACCTCGGCCCGCAGGGTATCAGAATTGGTGGCATTATTCTGTCTCAGTCCCTATTTAGTGGTCCATAGGGATAAAGTGGTTCTTTGTCCTTGTCCATCATTCCTGCCCAAAGTTGTCTCTGACTTCCATTTAAATGAGGATATTGTGTTGCCTTCCTTGTTTTCCAATGCCAACAGTCTATCAGGCTTCGCTCCTCATTTACACCAGGGATTCCTACATCTATCCCAGGGGTCCACACACCCCAGAAGAGGAAGTTACAATAGTGGCTACCAGCTCCTATTGTTTTATCCGGGACCCCATCAACGTCATCCCTGACATCCAGGACCAGGTGGCTACTTTTCATTTTATTATCCTTTATCTGTTATTGTGAATAAATTAACTTTTAATTACTCCCTGCTGACTGTGCATACATTTTTGAGGTGTGTTTACTTCTATACAACATCTGTGTGCCACCCTCTCTTTTCCAGTCAATATGTCTTGCATTCACATCCCATGCCAGAGATTGGCGGCATTCTTAGTGGTGGATTTACAATGTTGACCAGAGGTTTTATGGATTATTTGCCCAAGGGTTTTATCCGGATGACAAGCGCCAGGACTATATTTTATTTTCTTTCTGTTCCCTCTTGAGGGGTGTTTTTCTTTAACCACTTCAACCCTGCTCACATTGCTGCTACTGCAGCAATGTGGCTCGTTATCGTCCAGCGACGTAGACCTACGTCGCTGGACTCCGCCCCTTGTGGGCAGCGCACGTGCGCCGCCGGAGGCTCGCTCCCGCTGTGTTCAGTCACAGCGGGAGTTGGGCCAGGGGAGAAGCGGCGGCGATCGCCGCTGCTCTTCCCCGATCGTCGGGGAATCTAGTTTGGAGATCCGCCCGCTTGTGTATCAGAGCGGGCGGATCTCCTAAGTGACAGGGAGTGACAGATCGGAGTGTTCAGCATAGCTGAACATATGCGATCTGTCCTTGTGTCACTCAGTCACCTCTCCCCCCACACGTTAGTAAGCACCAGGCATACATTAACCCCTCCCTCTCCAATAAAATTAACCCCTTCCCTGCCAGTGTAATTTTACAGTAACAGTGCATATATATAGCACTGATTACTGTAGAAATGTCACTGGTACCCCCAAAAGTGTCAAAAATGTCAGTCAAGGGTCCGATCTGTCCACCGCAATGTCGCAGTCCCGCCAAAAAAAATCGCAGATCGCAGCCATTACGCATTTAAAAAAAAACACCAAAAATTACAGAAATCTTTCCCTTAGTTAGTAAACGCAATAACTTTTGCGCAAACCAATCAAAATATGCTTATTGTGATTTTTTTTTACCAAACATAGGTAGCAGAAAACAAACTGGCCAAAAATTTAAAAAAATTTTGATTTTTACATTTTTTTGGGGGGGAATTTCATATAAAAAAATGTTAAAAATATTGTTATTTTTTGGGTACGGCGTCGCACGACTGCGCAATTGTCAGTTAAATTCGCACAGCGCCGAAACGCAAAAAGTGGCCTGGACGTAAGACAGCAAAATCCTCCGGTGGTAAAGTGGTTAACCTTTTATTCTTCTGACGGGGCTCCTGTGACCCGGTTTAGGCTCCTCTGTCCTGGTTAAGGGCTCTTATGTTTAGTCTTGGGTTATTTTCCCCTCCCCTCATTTTCCTTTTGGCACTGTTTTTGGGTGTCCCAGTAGTTATGATCTATGGAGCGCTGTGTCCGTCGATAAACGAAAGAGAAAATGGGATTTTTGTACTTACTGTAAAATCAATTTCTTTGAGTTCGATGGACACAGTGCCCACCCCTCTATGGAGTTCTGATACTTCTAATACTGCTTCCTACTAAACTGATTACCTAGAGCAGAGAGGGGGGGGTTATATACCAGCTCAGGACGGCCCATGGGCGTAGCCAGGTGCTTTTATGTTCTGCCTAGTCCCACTCCTGGAGGAGGCAATATAACCCAGTAGTTATGATTTATGGAGCGCTGTGTCCGTTGATGAACTCAGAGAAATGGATTTTATGGTAAGTACAAAAATCCAATTTTTCAGGTACTGAATAGCAGACCACATACATGTATCAACTGCGTGTAGACGGAGTTCTGCTTTAACTGGTTGGAATCAAGTTTTTAATTAAGAGCATATGTGCAGCTAATTATTAACAAGTATGAATCGGTATTTTCACAGGCGTATAGATAACGAGTGGCGGAAGACGCAGCGAAGTTCCACAGACAGGCAAAATGTTTATTTGCTGAGAGTCGGTGTAGAAACCGCACCATCTGTGCCGCTCCCAGATGCCTCCCGCCGGTATCCCCTCACCAAATTAATTAGAGGGAACAGGAAAATAAAACTGTGAATTGTGGCGCCATGAAATGTGTTGGTGAATATCATCTTGCAGTAATCCAAGCCGGGCTGGCGCCGTCATCTGCCGCAAAAATAAGAGAAAACACGCCAATCTGTCCCGCGTCCAAGCTGTGTACATTAAACCTGCTAATTACCAATTTACAGTATAGAGCCTCCCGACTCTCCCCCCCCCCCCCCCACCACCCGTAATCATTGTTTATGATTGGCTGTTTCTTATAATGTAGAAAAATGTGAGTGACATCACCTGGGACTCGCAATGGTGGTAATGAGAATTAAAATCGGAGTCCACCGGGGTCTCGGACTGTTATCCTTTACAATGTATCAGTCACAGGAGACTCGGATTATTATTTAGCCCGTTCACACTGGGGCGACCTGGTCGCCTGACAGGTCGCCGTAGGTCGTCTAGCATAGAGAAGCTGTGGACCCGTTCTAATAGGAGCGACACAAGTCGCTCCGACTTAGAAAAAGGGTCCGGAGCTTCTTTGGGGCGACCCGGAGCGACCTGCATAGACTTCAATGTTATGAAGTCCGTGCCGGCCGCTCCGAGGTCGTGGTGCGACCAGCGCTCTGTGACCTAAGAGGTCGCCCCGGGAAGTAGCCTCGCCCCAGTGTGAACGGGATCTATCAATCACAGGAGACTCGGATTATTATTTACAATGTATCAATCACAGGAGACACGGATTAATATTTACAATGTATTAATTGCGGGAGTCTCAGATTGTTATCGCTTACAATGGATCAGTCACAGGAGACTTGGATTGTTATTTACAATGTATGAATCACAGGAGACTCGAATTGTTATCATTTATAATGTAGCATTACAAGAGTCTCTGAATGCTATCTTCGACAATGTACCAATCACAGGAGTCTCAGATTATCATTTACAATGCACCAATCACAGAAGTCTTAGATCGGTATTTACAATGTGCCAATCACAGGTGACTCAGATTGTTATCATCTTTCATAAATGTATCAATCACAGGTGTCTCAGATTATTGTTTACAATGTATCAGTCGAAGGAGTCTCAGATTGTTATAATTTACAATGTATTAATCACAGGAGTCTCAGATTATCATTGCAATATATCAATCATAGGAGACTTGGATTGTGATAATTTACAATGTATCAATCACAGGAGACTCAAATTGTTATCATTTACAATGTATCAATCATAGGAGTCTTAGATTGTTGTAATTTACAATAAAAAAGAGGTGTACTTCATAAATGAATGACATGCAACAGAAGTTCAAAATAGACTAAAGTCCAAAAAGTCCATGAGACCAGGTGCTTAAGGGTCAGTAATGAGTAAAGGAAAGAGAAAATTCCAACACCATATGACTGAAATCCCAGATCTTGGAGGAACCACGTGTCCTAGTAAAGTAGTCTCCTTACCGAAACATTTGACCCCCGGTTAAGGAAAGGTCAAATGGGCATAGATCACAGAAACCCAGGATAATCGGTATCCCCAATTATGTCTGGCACCGGGTCCGTCACACTTGCTTCATAAGTGGTGTTAAATCGACATAAATTGACAACTCCTAAGTTCCTTATCTCGCAATGAATTTAAGAAGTCATCTTGGGCCTTTAATAATATATCTTAGGAGAGCCTTTGTGTCGCTCTACTGGGAAGCAACCGCAACAATATTTTTTACTTTCTGCTATAAAAGATTCCCAATAAAAAAAAATATATATATATTTTTTTTTTTATCAGTTTAGGCCAATTTGTATTCTGCTACATATTTTTGGCAAAAAAACAAAAAAACCCCAAAAAGCCTATTTTAATTGGTTTGCGCAAAAGTTATAGCGTTTACAAACTACGGGATAGATTTTTGGACTTTTTACATTTTGTTTTTGTTAGTAATGGCGTCATCAGCGATTTTTAGCGGGACTGCGACATTGTGGCAGACAGATCGGACACCTTACTGACATTTTTGACACTTTTTGGGGACCAGTAACATTACTACAGTAATCAGTGCTAAATAATATGCACTGTTACTTTATAAATGACACTGGCAGGGAAGGGGTTAACACGGGGGTTAACGTGTGCCTGTTGGTGCTTACTAACTGTGTGGGGGAAGGGTTCTGTGACAGGCACAGAGAGATCGGGGTTGCTTAGCTGAAACTCCTGATCTCTCTCTCTCTGCCTGTGTGACAGAAGACTCTCCTGCTTTGTTTACATAAGCAGGCGGGTCTTCTGTCAGTTTCTCTGACCATCGCAGGAGGCTGGCGGCAATTGCCGCCGCTCCTCCCGCGGCCCGCCTCCTGCTGTATCTAAACACAGCGGGAGCGTGGCTCCGGCGGCGTGCGTAGATCTACGTGATTTTGCACAGCCGAACAACCCTGCTGCAGTATATCTGTTTTGCGCAGCCGAGCCGCCCTGCCGCAATATATCTGTTTTGCACAGCTGCCCTGCTGCAGTATATCTGTTTTGCGCAGCCGCCCTGCCGTAGTAGATCTAGATGATTTTGCGCAGCCACCCTGCTGCAGTATATCTGTTTTGCGCAGCCGCCCTGCCGTAGTAGATCTAGATGATTTTGTGCAGCCACCCTGCTGCAGTATAGGTTTTGCACAGCCACCCTGCCGTAGTAGATCTAGGTGATTTTGCGCAGCCACCCTGCTGCAGTATATCTGTTTTGTGCAGCCGCCCTGCTGCAGTATATGTTTTGCACAGCCACCCTGCCGTAGTAGATCTAGGTGATTTTGCGCAGCCACCCTGCTGCAGTATATCTGTTTTGCGCAGCCACCCTGCTGCAGTATATCTGTTTTGCGCAGCCGCCCTGCCGTAGTAGATCTAGGTGTATTTGCGCAGCCGCCCTTCCGCAGTATATCTGTTTTGCGCAGCAGTTCATCCGCAGTATATATGTTTTGCGCAGCCACCCTGCCGCAGTATATCTGTTTTGCGCAGCCACCCTGCCGCAGTATATCTGTTTTGCGCAGCCACCCTGCTGCAGTATATCTGTTTTGCGCAGCCGCTCTGCCATAGTAGATCTACGTGATTTTGCGCACCCGCCCTGCCGCAGTATATCTGCGGTGGGCGGCTGGCAACTGGCTAATTAGCGCAACCCATTTTGGTATTTGTGTTATTGTGTCTGTCTTACACATTTGGTTGCAGCTTTTTGCTTTCACATGGTTTTGTTTTTTTTTTTTATCCATTTATTTTGTCATTTCTGATGTAAGCACAGATTTTTTCCCCTTTTCTTATGTTGTATTTGTGTCTTCTAATAATGATTTTATTGTGATTTTAGCTAAATATAGCTTTAATATTTTCTTGGGGGGCCCTGTCAGGTAGTCTGTACGGGGCCCCACGATTTCTATCAGTAGCTCTGCGCCAAGGGGACGGGAATTCATAGTCATCCTGACACTGCCGCCTGTCGGGGGGCCTTATATGGAAAGCGTTTTAGCGGCTGCTGCTATTTCGGATGAATAAGGGGTCTTCGGATAAATGCCTCTGTTGATTGCTCCGTTCTCGTTTACGACTCTGTGAATATTCATGTCGGGGGAGATTGAAATGCTTTGCTCGTAGCCATTTAGAGGAACCATAAATCCAGCCGGCACTGAAGAGGCTCATTCACCGCGCGGCGGCACAAAAACCCGGTGTCAGGGCCAGATAGACGGAGAGCTCCGAGCCATGCCAGGAAGTGGCCACTTCTCACGACTCTATAGAAATGGCCCCATAAATCCAACTAATGGCCCAGCGATGAACCAAATCCAAACTCAGTTCTCAGGAGCATGAGAGGCGAAGGCGGGCCCCCCACTCTATAGGAAGGGAGATGTATGGCTTGTCAGTGGACCCAGCTGAACTGTCGTAACACACAGGGCACGGTCACACTCAATTCTGCCATGTCGGGGACAACCTTCCTACGTCGCCAACACATACCAGAGTGAAGTTTATTTTTCTGTATTGAGCAAGGGAAGGGTGAGAACTTCTCTTAGGATTTTATCTGTCTGGGAAAATGTCTACTCTGCCCCGGTGACCACACAGGAAGTGAGCCAAATCTGCTCAATGGGGACACACCCATGGGCGTCCGCAGAACTTTTTTTAGGGGGGCATCATTTTAGGGTCACCCATGCTTCCCCCTTTTGGCCCCCATAGGTCCCCCTTTAGAGCAGGCCAGGATCCCCCCATAGATCCCCTTTAGAGCAGGGTTCCCATAGATCAGCATTTAGAGCAGCCCATGCCAGGGTCCCCCATAGATCCTCCTTTAGAGCAGTCAAGGGTCCCCCATAGATCCCTCTTTAGTTTTACCTTTTCACCTATATTCCCCGTGCTACCAGGTTTTCCTGCACCACCAGGTACTCCAGGCTCTCCCTGCAAAGAATACATATATATATATATATATATATATATATATATATATATTTAGCCATTAGGCCAGGGTCCCCCATAGATCCCTTTTAGAGCAGGGTCTCCAAAGATCCCCCTTTAGGGCAGGCCAGGATCCCCCATAGATCCCCATTTAGAGCAGGGTCCCCATAGATTCCCCTCCTAGAGCAGGCTAGGAAATTTCCTGGGGGGGGGGGGGGGGGCACTTGCCCCCTCAGTGGACGCCCATGGACACACCCAGTATTAGGACACCCAGTATTAGGATGAAGTGTAGGTGGAACAATAGACCCTATGTAAAGGATAATTTGCAGGTGTTGTCACAGACACGGGGATCCGTATTCACGTTCTATTGTGCAAAATCACTGTACCTGTACGTCATTTTGTGCAATAGCCTCTAGGGGGCGAGCGCCTCCAGAGACCCTTTCGCACGCTGATTGGACAGACAGGAAGCCAATCAGTTGGTCCGGCCACACCCGCCCTATGTAAAAAAGGCAGATCGCCATTATGACAGGGGAGAAGATTGGAGATCTTGTGTTTCAGCTAAGCAGGAACCCGAATCTGTCTTCCCGCTAGTCAGAGCACCTCCCCCACACGGTTAGACAGCACCCCCTAGGGACACATTTAACCCTTTGATCGCCCCCTGGTGTTAACCCCTTCCCTGCCAGTGTCATTAGTACAGTAACAGTGCATATTTTTTTTTTACACTGGTCACTGTAATAATGTTGCTGCTCCAACAAAAAAGTGTGAGGTGTCTGATTCTCCGTCGCAATGTTGCAGTCCCACTATAAGTCGCTGATCGTCGCCACTACTAGTAAAAAAAAAAAATAATTCCATAAAAATATCTCATCATTTGAAGACGCTATAACTTTTGCGCAAACCATTTACTATACGCTTATTGGGATTTTTTTTTTACCAAAAATATGTAGCAGAATACAAATTGATGAAGAAATTTTAATTTTTTTTTACATTATTTTTAATTGGATATGTTATTTAGGAGAAAGTAAAATATATATATATATATATATATATATATATATATATATATATATATACTTTTTATTTATTTATTTATTTTTTCAAAATTGTCTCCCTTTTTTGTTTATAGTGCAAAAATAAAAACCACATAGGTGATTAAATACCACCAAAAGAAAGCTCTATTTGTGGGAAAAATGACATCAACTTTATTTGGGATCTGGGACTCTGGTGAGCGCAATTATTTGTTCTGCACATGGTGGAGTACGAATTGGCTTTTGAAGAATTTTTGAACACTGGGATTGAAGATCCCTATTCATATTGCCATTTATTTATGGACTGTGTTACTTATAAGCATTTTGAATAGGATGTTTTATATATCAATATTTGTTCACAGATTTGGATACCACTGTTATTTTAATATATATTTATTTTATTCACGTTTTGGCTTTTAAGGATTCACATGACAATTTACAACAGAATTTGTCTATTTTTCACATATACCTGTTGCCTAGGTACATTGCACAAGGGGCATTTCGTTCTAACAGCGCCTACTTTACTTTGGTTTTTTGCTTTATGTGATTTACACTTAAAGCGTAACTCCACTTTTGTTGAGAAAAAAAACATTCCCCTCTGGGTGATCTCTGTACATTACAAAGATTATAACAAACTTTGTTGCAGATTCCCACCTTTTGTTATTCTGAAGAAATCACTGTTTGTTCTTCTGTGCTGAGTGGGACAAATGGCAGTGGTTTCATAATTATCTATCAGCTGTGGCAGCTGCAGAGCTCTGAGGAAAGCTGTTGGGCCTGCGTCCCTTTAGACGTGTTCCTATTGGGATTATGGCTGAATGATTTTGATTGACAGCAGCAGGAGCCAAACGCACCACACTGCTGTCTTAGTTAAAGCGGAGTTCCACCCTCGTTATACATTTTTTTATAAAAATACCCCCGGGACAGTCAGGGCTAGTACATTCCACAATGGCTAGTCTCTGATCTGTCCCAGGTTGCACTTACCTTTCAGGAGAAATACTTACCTTGAAATTGTCTTGTCCAGCGCTGCCATCTTAGGTGTGGGCATCTTGAAGCCAGCGCGATCCTCTTCCGCGTCCTCTTCGGTCCTCTTCCTTCTTCTTCGGTCCCACGATGCACTGCACCGGCCCCGACGTCACTTCCGGGTCGCGCGCGTCATCCCTCCACAGCTTCTGGGCATGCCCAGAAGCTGTTTAGAAGGGGATGACGCGCGCGCCCCCGGAACTGACGTCGGGGCCGGTGCAGGTGCAATGATTCCTGGGAGCGATGACGTTCATCTCCCAGGAATCATTGCAAAAGCCAGGAAGTGACGAATCGCCGTGGCCGCCGAGGGGAGGAAGAAGGAAGTAAGGTGAGTATATTTTCTCTAAAAGGTAAGTGAAAAAAAAAAAATTGCGATTATCCATTTGTTTTTCAGGTGACCGGGAGCGAGAAGATGGAGGTAAGTATAAATTTCGGGTGGAACTCCGCTTTAATGAGGAAGGGAGTTCCAGGCAGCTTAGACACTCCTGCAACATCGCTGGATAAAGACAGGCTCAGGGGGGCGCTACACACATATAAGGTTTTTTTTTTATCTTAATGCATAGAATGTACCTTCTGTACCTTTACAATCCCTTTAATACTACCCTCTCTGCCCAGACTGACAATGCTGCTATCTGCTGTGCCCCCTGTGCTCATTCATACAGAATTGGGGCACTCTAATACAGGAGGTGTGTTACTGGCCAGATCACCAGGTGAAAACAGAGGGGGGGGGGGGGAACCCTAAAAAAAAACCCTAAAAAAACGAATGCAGCCACCACATCTACCATTGGTAAGCTGCAATACATTAATGCCCCGTACACACGTGCAGATTATCTGAAGACTTTTGTCTGCAGACTTACCTTTTCTATGTAGTGCAAGGGCCTGCCGGATTGCATACAAATTGAAAGTGTTTAGGTTTGACCTCATATTATATGGTTATGGTAAGTCTGCAGACAAAAGTCTTCAGATAATCTGCACGTGTGTACGGGGCATAAGGCGTAACTCCACTTTTGTTGCAGAAAAAATCATTCCCTTCTGGGTGATCTCTGTACATTGCAGGGATTTTACCTAACTTTGTTGCAGATTCCGACCTTTTGTTATTCTGAAGAAATCATTGTTTGTTCCTCTGTGCTGAGTGGGTCTAATGGGAGTGGTTTTATAATTATCAATCAGCTGTGCAGCTGCAGGGCTCTAATGAGGAAAGCTACTGGGCCTGCATCCCTTTAGACGTGTTCCTATTGGGAGTATCTCACCAAAAATGACATTTTTGTTGCAGGGGATGCCAGAAATCTGACTTGTATCTTAGTGCAGACTTCTGGGAAAATTGGTGAGCCAATCACACAAGCAGAAAATTATGTTTCTGGGGGTGTGGTCAGTATACATTCTGTGTACAGAATTGTATACGCTATATTGTTTTTTCTTTATTTACTATTTTTTTCCCCCACGAAATAGGAATTGCCCTTTAAAGGGGGCAGCAGTTAGTGGTTGGTCACATATTTTGTAGGTTGGCGCCTTCACTAAAGGTATTTAATACAGTTAAAGTAACGCAGTGC
Organism: Pelophylax lessonae; assembly: GCF_965119305.1. Classification (NCBI taxonomy): domain Eukaryota; kingdom Metazoa; phylum Chordata; class Amphibia; order Anura; family Ranidae; genus Pelophylax; species Pelophylax lessonae. Next base: position 189,473,621 of record NC_138780.1, on the reverse strand, counting down.
CGTATCGCAAAAAAATGGCCTGGTCTTTTCCCCTATAATCCCCTGCTCTGGGGAGCACGGTGCTGATATTCAACTTTCTGTATGCGGCTCGGCGGCAGAAGATGTTAAGTGATTGGTTTGATGTCTGACTTGTGAATGAAGGCTGATCAGGGAGAGAAAACCTCCTCCCACACAGCGGCAGAGCGCTCCGAGCGTCACCCCGCCGTCATCTCAGTGCAGATTCCCATCATGGAGACAGCGAGTTATTTCCAGCGGAGGATGAGCAATTTAAACCCCTTCTGTGCTGCAGCACTATAAGAAAGCACGATAGTCCGTCATTTCCCGATACAATCAGGTCCATAAATATTGGGACATCGACACAATTCTACACAATTCTAATCTTTTTTGGCTCTATACACCACCACAATGGATTGAAATGAAACAAATAAGATGTGCTTTAACTGCAGACTTTCAGCTTTAATTTGAGGGTATTTACATCCAAATCAGGTGAACAGTGTAGGAATTACAACAGTTTATATATGTGCCTCCCACTTTTTAAGGGTCCAAAACTAATGGGACAGATTAACAATCATAAATCAAACTTTCACTTTTTAATAATTGGTTGGAAATCCTTTGCAGTCAATTACAGCCTGAAGTCTGGAACACATAGACATCACCAGACGCTGGGTTTCATCCCTGGTGATGCTCTGCCAGGCCTTTACTGTAACTGTCTTCAGTTCCTGCTTGTTCTTGGGGCATTTTCCCTTCAGTTTTGTCTTCAGCAACTGAAATGCATGCTCAATTGGATTCAGGTCAGATGATTGACTTGGCTATTGCATAAAAACCCACTTCTTTCACTTAAAAAACTCTTTGGTTGCTTTCGCAGTATGCTTTGGGTCATTGTTCATCTGCCCTGTGAAGCGCCGTCCAATGAGTTCTGAAGCATTTGGCTGAATATGAGGAGATAATATTGCCCGAAACACTTCAGAATTCCTCCTGCTGCTTTTGTCCGCAGTCACATCATCAATAAATACAAGAGAACCAGTTCCATTGGCAGCCATACATGCCCACGCCATGACACTACCACCACCATGCTTCACTGATGAGGTGGTATGCTTTGGATCATGAGCAGTTCCTTTCCTTCTCCATACTCTTCTCTTCCCATCACTCTGGTACAAGTTGATCTTGGTCTCATCTGTCCATAGGATGTTGTTCCAGAACTGTGAAGGCTTTTTTAGATGTTGTTTGGCAAACTCTAATCTGGCCTTCCTGTTTTTGAGGCTCACCAATGGTTTACATCTTGTGGTGGACCCTCTGTATTCACTCTGGTGAAGTCTTCTCTTGATTGTTGACTTTGACACACATACACCTACCTCCTGGAGAGTGATCTTGATCTGGCCAACTGTTTTGAAGGGTGTTTTCTTCACCAGGGAAAGAATTCTTCGGTCATCCACCACAGTTGTTTTCCGTGGTCTTCCAGGTCTTTTGGTGTTGCTGAGCTCACCGGTGCGTTCTTTCTTTTTAAGGATGCTCCAAACAGTTGATTTGGCCACACCTAATGTTTTTGCCATCTCTTTGATGGGTTTGTTTTGTTTTTTCAGCCTAATGATGGCTTGCTTCACTGATAGTGACAGCTCTTTGGATCTCATATTGAGAGTTGACAGCAACAGATTTCAAATGCAAACAGCACACTTGAAATGAACTCTGGACCTTTTATCTGCTCCTTGTAAATGGGATAACGAGGGAATAACACACACCTGGCTATGGAACAGCTGAGCAGCCAATTGTCCCATTACTTTTGGTCCCTTTAAAAAGTGGGAGGCACATATACAAACTGTTGTAATTCCTACACCGTTCACCTGATTTGGATGTAAATACCCTCACATTAAAGCTGAAAGTCTGCAGTTAAAGCACATCTTGTTTGTTTCATTTCAAATCCATTGTGGTGGTGTATAGAGCCAAAAATATTAGAATTGTGTCGATGTCCCAATATTTATGGACCTGACTATATATCCGGATTATTCTTGGGATTTACCGGTGACTGGTAAATATTCCATCTGTGTCCCAGGTGTGTTCAGTTTAAAATGAAAAGAATCCTTATATTTATTTCTCCTTAAATGTTTTTTTATTTTTTTATTAAGTATTAGCTGGAGCATGAAGGGGGAGAACCCCTGTCAGCTTTATATTATTCTTTCTCTCCCCATTGGGAGATTTGATTTCACTTCCTGTGTGGTCATTGAGACAGGAAGTGAAGGAAAATCTCTTAGTGGGGACACAGTAATTAAGCCTGATAAGGATTCTCACTCTTTCCCATCCTCTTCAACACTGAGGAAAAAAGGTTTTGACTGAACTTGCACTTTATTTATAGCTCTTTAATCACTTGCCTACCGCCCACCCCATTGATACTGCGGGAGGCTGCCTCGGCTACGTGAGTCGCCTTACCTGTACGGCGATCCTGGGGGAGCGCCCGTCCCCATTCGCCAGCAGGGAAGCTGATTCATGGGGCCAGTGGCCGCAATTGCCGCCGGGCACCCGCGATCACTCCCAGTGGGAAGAGAACGGCGGTCTGCTGTAAACACAGCAGACCATTGTTCTCTCTGGAATCAACGCAGAGCACCTGTGTTCCTCCTATTTAGGATCACAGGGTTGTGTTGATTTCACAATCCCATCCCCCCTCCCCCCACAGTTAGAAAACACCCCCTAGGAACTCATTTTAACCACTTGCCTACAGTGCACTTTCACCCCCTTCCTGCCCAGACCGATTTTAAGCTTTCAGCGCTCTCACACTTTGACTGAGAATTACTCAGTCATGCAACACTGTACCCATACCAAAATTGTGTCCTTTTTTTCACACAAATAGAGCTTTCTTTTGATGGTATTTGATCAATACTGGGTTTTTTATTTTTTGTGCTATAAATAAAAAAAGACTGAAAATATTGTGAAAAAATGCATTTTTCTTTGTTTCTGTTATAAAATTTTGCAAATTAGTAATTTTTCTTCACAAATTTTGGCCAAAATTTATACTGCTACTTATCTTTGGTAAAAATAACCCAAGTAAGTGTATATTATTTGGTCTTTGTGAAAGTTATAGAGTCCACAAGCTATGGTGCGAATCATTGAAAATTGATCACACTTGATCACACCTGATGTACTGAAGGCCTATCTCATTTCTTGAGACACTAAAAAGTCAGGAAAGTACAAATACCCCCCCCCAAATGACCCCTTTTTGGAAAGTAGACATTCCAAGGTATTTAATAAGGGGCATGGTGAGTTTTTTGAAGTTGTAATTTTTTCCCACAATGCTTTGCAAAATGAAGATTTATTTTTTTTTTATACAAATTGCCGTATTAACAGGTTATTTCTCTCACACAGCACATGTATACTTGCAACTACACCCCAAAACACATTCTACTACTCCTCCTGAGTATGGCGATACCACATGTGTGAGACTTTTTCACAGCCTGGCCACATACAGAGGCCTAACATCCAAGTAGCCCCGTCCGGCATTCTAGGAGCACAAATTACACATATAATTTCCTGACAACCTATCGCACTTTTGAAGGCCCTGGAGCACCAGGACAATGGAAACCCCCATAAAATGACCCCATTTTGGAAAGCAAACAGCCCAACGTATAATTTTTGAGGCATAATGAGTCTTTTGAATATGTCATTTTTTTCCACAAGTTTTTGGAAAATGTGGAAAGAAAATGAAAACACATTTTTTTTACACAAAGCTGTCCATTTATGCAATATTTCTAACACATAGCATGTACATAGCAAAAATTGCACCCCAAAATACATTCTGCTATTCCTCCTGAGTATGGCGATACCACATGTGTAACACTTTTTCACAGCCTGGCCACATACATAGGCCTAACATCCAAGTAGCGCTTTACACAAAGTTGTCCATTTATCCACTTTAAGACTGGGCCTATTTTTGACACTTGGTGTTTACAAGCTAAAATCATTTTTTTTTGCTAGAAAACTACTTGGAACCCCCAAACATTATATATTTTTTTTTAGCAGAGACCCTAGAGAATAAAGTGGAGATCGTTGCAATATTTTTTATCACACCATATTTGCGCAGCAGTCTTCCAAATGCGATTTTTTTGAAAAAAAATTCACTTTTTTGAACTAAAACATAAGAAAACAGTAAATTTAGCACAATTTTTTTCCATAATGTGAAAGATAATGTTACGCCGAGTAATTAGATACCCAACATGTCATGCTTCAAAATTGCGCATGCTCACAGAATGGCGCCAAACATTGGTACTTAAAAATCCCCACAGGCAACATTTTAAAAATTTCTGCAGGTTACTAGCTTAGAGTTACAGAGGAGGTCTAGGGCTCAAATTATTGCTCTCGCTCTAACGATCGCGGAGATACCTCACATGTATGGTTTGAACACCGTTTACATATGTGGGCGGGACTTGCGTATGCGTTTGCTTCTGCGCGCGAGCTAACGGAGACAGGGCGCTTCAATTTTTTTTTTTCCTATTTATTTTATTTATTATTTTTTTATTTTTACACAGTTTAAAAAAAAAAATGTTTTGATCATTTTTATTCCTATTACAAGGAATGTAAACATCCCTTGTAATAGAAATAGGCATGACAGGTCCTCTTTATTGTGAGATCTGGGGTCAAAAAGACCTCACACCTCACAACTACACTAAAAAAGAAAAAAAAAAAATTGTTGAAAGAGGAAAAAAAAAAAAAGCAAAAAAAAAAGCGGCCCTTTAAACCGGTTGCTAGGCAACGTCTTTTGACGTAGCTCCGGTCCTCCAAGACCATAGAGTTGAGTGAGGGCCATCTTGCCCTCACTCGACTTCCTGTCTCTGAGGATCCGGGACCGGATAGTTTTCCCCGCTGCTGGCGGGTCCGGTAAGCTGGGAAAACGTCTGGGACGCGGCAGGAGGGGGGGGGCACCTCTTCCCCTGCACCGTAAGGGTAATTCCGCGGCGAATCCGCCACTGGGACCACCCTTATCTGAAAGCCGACCGCCCGCCGTTTCAAAAAATACCGGGGTTATGGGGGCTATCTGCTGCCATAACTCCAGTATTTAGCTTTTAATGGCCGACGCATATAGTCGTTAGGCGGTCAGTAAGTGATTGCATGTATATGGCAAACAGGTGACTGATGGGGTGACAGGTGACGATGACTGATGGGGTGACAGGTGACGATGACTGATGGGGTGACAGGTGACGATGACTGATGGGGTGACAGGTGACGATGACTGATGGAGTGACAGGCGATGATGATTGATGAGGTGACAGGTGACGATGATTGATGAGGTGACAAGCGACGATGATTGATGGGGTGACAGATGACAATCACTGACGGGGTGACATGTGACGATGATTGGGGTGACAAGTGACGATCACTGATGGAGTGTCAAGTGACGATGATTGATAGGGTGACAGATGACGGTGACTGATGGGGTGACAGGTGACGATGACTGATGGGTTGACAGGTGACGGTGATTGATGGGGTGACAGGTGACGGGCGATGGTCACTGATGGATGACAGGTGACGGGCGATGGTGCACGGCGGTACTGATGGCAGTCTCTGGTGACCGGTGAACTTTAGGCTACGTTCACATGTGAGCGTAGCGATCATGGGCAGAATCACTGCGATTCTGCCCGTGATCCAGAAATCATTGCAAATGGCGGGACGCCTGTGCGTTGCCTGTGATTTGCAATAGCACCCCAAACGCTGTGCGATGTTGCTGCGATTTCCGCCTGCCGAATCGAGGTAACATCACGCAAACAACGCATGACGCCCCAAAGAAACTCTTGTACCTTTTTTGGGCGTCATGCGATGTTTGCGCGATGTTACCGCGATTCGGCAGGCGGAAATGGCGGCAACATCGCACAGCGTTTGGGGTGCTATTGCAAATCGCGGGCAGCGCACAGGCATCCCGCAATTTGCAATGATTTCCGGATCGCGGGCAGAATCGCGGTGATTCTGCCCGCGATCGCTGCGCTCACATGTGAACGTTATGGGTGTCAATTTCTGGGCACTGATGAGGTGACTGTTGGGTGACAGGGGACATTGGGGGGGGGCTGAGGACTGTGTGTGGGGACCTTTATTTGTGTGCTTTTTACTTTTTACAGGGGTACAGAGCAGTAACTCAATGTTTCTAGCTCTTCTCCCCTCACACTGGAAACTGTATGAGAGGAGAAGAGCTAGTAACACTGAGTTACTGCTCTTTGTTTACATTTTGTGATCGGCTGTGAATGGATTCACAGCCGATCACATAGTAAACAGTCACTATCAGTGACTGTTTACTACCGCCGGTGACAGCTGTGTTCCTACGGAACACAGTGCCACCGACATGACCGCGCTGCGCGCTCCCGATCGCGCATGCGCGGTCATCTCCCGGGCGCCTCCATTGTGATCGGCTGTGTCATTGGAACACAGCCGATCACGTGGGAAACAGCCATGCCTATTGGCTGTTTCCCCCCTGCCGGTGACCGGCTGTGTCCCGGGGACACGCCGACACCGGCAGTGCACGGCGGCGCGCCCGCAATCGCGCGCCTGCCCTGCTTGAATGGGCGGACGTCATATGACGTCCGCCCAGGAAAATAGCCGCACCGTCCCGCCGTCATATGACGGCGGGCGGCGGTAAGTGGTTAAACACTTTTTAAAAAAAAAAGATTTTAGACCAATTTGTATTCTGCTACATATTTTTGGTAAAAAAATATCCCAATAAGCGTATTTTGATTGGTTTGCGCAAAAGTTATCGTGTCCACACAAACTAGGGGAAAGAGTTATGTCACTTTTAATTTTTTTTTTTTTGCTAGTAATGGCGGCGATCTGCGTTTTTTAGCGGGACTGCGACATTGCAGATCGGACCCCTAACTGACATTTTTGACACTTTGGGGGGGGGGGGGGGGCAGTGACATTACTACAGTAATCAGTGCTAAAAATATGCACTGGTACCGTACTGACACTGGCATGGAAGGGGTTAACCCAGGGGCAATCAAAGGGTTAAATGTGAGTCTAGGGGATGATTCTAACTGTGGGGGGGGGGGCGTGGCTTGTGAAATGATCAAAGAGACCTGTGATCCTATATAGAAGGATCACAGGAGCTCTGTGATCATTGCAGAGAGAAGAACAGTCAGCTGTGTTTACAACAGCTGACCGTTCTTCTCTCTCAGTGGGGAGCGATCGCGGGTGTCAGAGCCACCTGCCCAGTGCATGTGGTTCGCGCAGGAGGGCCAGCCTGCGCAGTATTTCTGCAATGTCAGAAGTTCTACCCCCCCCCTCCCCCACTATAGATGTGTTTTTGTCCTGTTAGAGTCCCCAGTTCAGGGACAGGACAGGAAGCTGAACTAGGGCAGATTTAAAGGACACAAATGAATGCAGCCCTGTATTCATTAATGCATCAATAAATATATTTTTCAAACACATGCAATGTATATACCCAGTATCAGCCTTTTCACACCTCTATACAGCAAAGCTCAGGCTGGAAGAGGTAGAAGAAACATAAGGAGCCAATTGGTTCATGTGCTGACAAAAAGCGTGGTGATAGGAGAGAAGAGAGTGACAGAAAGATGAGCTCATCACTGTACTACTTTTTCTTTCATTGTCCAGTCACGTATTGGGGGCTCGTCCAGGATGACCCGGGATCAGAGGAAGTTGGTTAAAGGATGATGGACATCAAACTGAGGACATCTAGGAGGAGAGTGACAGAGATGAGCTAATTACTGTACTGCTTTTTGTTTCATTGTCCAGTCACAGGTTAGGAGCACGTCCGGGATGACTCAGAGGAAGTTGGTTGAAGGACGATGGACATCAGACTGAGGAATCTAGGAGGAGAGTGACAGAGATGAGCTAATTACTGTACTACTTTTTCTTTCATTGCCCAGTCACAGGTTAGGGACTGATCCGGGATGACCAGGGTTCAGAGGAAATTGGTTGAAAGATGATGGACATCTTGAAGGAGAGTGAAAGAGAGATGAGCTCATCAGAGGCGTAACTAGAACCTTCAGGGCCCTGGTGCAAGAAACCATGAAGGGCCCCCCGAACCCCTGGCCAGGGCCCTTCCCTTCAAGCCTGGGGCTCTTCCCACTGATCCTGGGGCCCTTTACTCTTATTTCGGGGCCCTTTCACAAGTTCTGCACTGGGCCCCCTTCCTGCCATCTTGGGGCCTCCCAATGGTGGTGGAATGCCAGGGCCCCGGTCGCAGATTTGACCTTTGCGATCCTGGAAGTTCACCCACTGGTGTCAGTAGTTTTTATTTTTTGGTATTTGAATTGTATTATTTTTTATCATTTTATTTTATTTTTTTACAATGTCACTGACTATGACTCTGTCCATTCAGAAAAGGAAGGAGCTGGTAGATGACATATTTACAGACCCCTTCCTGGTTATCTATTGTGAACCATCCCCTTCAGCAGCCAGCAGGAGAGGGGAGGGAGCACAGTGGGGGGGGCAGCACAGTAGGGGCGGGGGACCAGGGAAGCACACAGGGGCCCAAAGACAGCAGAACACAAGTGAAGTGGATAGGAGGAGTGGTGGGGGCAGCATACAGAGTAACCAATCTCCTCCATTTTCCTCCTGCAGCTACAGGAGGAAAAAGGAGGACAGTGATTCCTCTACATGCTGCCGCCCCTCCTATCCAGGTGTACAGGGGAGCTGCATGGGCCCCCTGGAGCATGGGGCCCGGTTGCGATTGCAACCCCTGCAACCCCTGTAGTTACGCCCCTGGAGCTCATCACTGTACTACTTTCTCTTTCATTGTTCAGTCACAGGTTGGGGGCTCGTCCGGGATGACTCAGAGGAAGTTCGTTGAATGATATTGGCCATCAGATTGAGGACATCTAGTGGCAGAAGAAATCCCTGGATTGATGGTGATTATTGCAGCAAATAGGGTTGTGTTATTTTATATTTTACTGGCCTATTTATTTTTATCTTCTCTATGACTACACATAGGTTATAGGACACTAGCGTTGATTTACTAAAAGAGTAGAGACTGTTCAGTTTGTATTGAAGTGAATTTCAATTGAGCCTAATAATTAGGTAAAGCTGTGTTCACCCTTAACATCCTATCCAGTGCAATGAAAAGGGGAACACAGCTTCACCCTATTTACTAAGTTCACAGAACATAAACTTGGCTAAGTGAACAGTTTCTACTACTTTAGTAAATCCCCCTCTTCCCCACACATTGTAACACAAGGTTGGGAATATTTAAAAAGAAAGTGTTTTTTGTACAACTGAAATCTGAATAATATTTAACAGATCACACGCCCAAATGCCCAGCTGGATAGTAAGCACTGCAAGGAGTGAGCAGCAGCATTTTCTCCAGGAAAGGTAAGAACTGTAATCCTTTAGTTACTCTTTTTCCAAACTGATAAATATTTGAGTACAGGTTCCCTTTAAGGTGATTTTTTTTTTACATCTAATCTTTATATATAGAGAACAGACTGGCAGATTGAAAGATTTTGTTGTCCCATTCCGTCCACGCTTTGGCTTTAAAGATTTATTCCAAATCGCACAATGAGCGTTCGGTGACTTATCACAGGCGGTAATGCGTTGTTGCTGCTCTTGGTCTCTCCAATCAGATTCTGTGGCTCTTTCAATTTGTCAGCTTTATATTGCGGCATTCCAGAGTCCTGATTCAATCTCTCAGACAATTGTTCTGCTGCCTCCGCCCAGAATTGGGTGTCCACAGTCATTAGTGTTCACGTTGGAGAATTCAGCTCAGCAGAACATCAGACACGGAGCTCGGTTACCACAATTTCTTTTCTTGAAGGTAGAGAAGATTTAAAGATAAAGTTTAACCCCATCCCCCTGTTGGCCCTCTCCCAGCCCTAGCCCTTTAAGTGGATCTAAATGCTGGGAGGGGGAGGCGGGCATTCTGATCATGTGACCATTGTGATTGGCAGTCACAATAAGTATGCATTGGGAGCTTTCTGGTACCCGTTCACAGGGCCGCCATCAGGTGTAGGGGGCCCAGGCGTCCTGAGAGGCCCAGTCCCTCGGGCTGTGCCGGGCTCCAAGTTGGCACCTCCCCTTTTGTTCCTTTCCTCCCCTACACTGACTACTAGTCCCGACTCCTTCTAGTGCCACCCGCTGCATTGGCTCCCTGACTCCCATCCTGCCGCTGGCTACCGCTGTCAAAATGATTGGTTGCTAGGACTGCCTGGCGTCCTAGCAGCCAATCCTATGCATTCACAGGCCCCCGCAGAGGAGGAGGATGTAACCTGTTGGTCAGGCCCGGGGGGGCCCAGGCCTAAAGCTGTGTAAGGGGCCCCAAAATGTCTGATGGCTGTCCTGCCCATTCATTACTTTGGTGGAAGCACGGGCTCAGCACAGTAAAGTGTTTACCTATGGCCACAGTCGCCAAGAGGCTGCATACTTGCACCAGGACACCAGAAAGCGCTTAATCCGCTTATATAACCTTCCCTGGTTCCTCCTCTCCAAATCCTAATGAAGTTTGTAAAAAAAAAAAAAAAAAAGTTCCTTTTTTTATTACATACCTTATTTTAGACCCTATGGTATCGCTGGGTCTCTGTGCTTCTCTCAGCAAAGCAGGCAGATTATAGCTGGTGGGAGGGGCAGGCAGGGTGCTGTACATAGCTTCCTCAGTACTCCTCTTAAGAGCCCTCAGCCCTGATGCAAGCAGTGGGCAGACTCTTGGGAGGAGTTATGCAAATATCAGCACTGGTGCAAGAAGTGGGCAGGTTCTTGGGTGGATCCATGAAAAATCGAAATGCCTTGATGGTTGGGGGTCAGTCTGGAGGAGAGGGCGTTCCTAGGAAGTCTGCATTTGAGGCAGACCACCCTAGGTAATGTTCACATGATGCTGAGCCTCTATGATTGCAAGAACTAAAATTCAGTGAATACAAAGGGGCGGGCCAGGGACAGTCAGGCTGGGGAGGAAAGGGTTAAGCCTGTGGTAGGCAACCTCAAAGAGGTGGAGATCTACCTGAACATGGGAGAAGTCAGAGCTCTCCGGGCACAGTGTCGCCACCTCACACCTGATTTAAACCTTTAATTGCCGTAGTACTGTGTGTCAATCATGTGTATTGCACGGCAACAGATCGCCTCCTCCCCACCTGTCAAACACACTCAGGATCGCTTTTCAGAGGTGCTGCACTGCCTGCAGCACGTATGAATGAGCCCCTAGTTGCATTCGGCAGCAGCACCCTTAGTGTTCATTCACACGTAAAGTTGGGGGGGGGGGGGTGGTAAAAATCTGCTGTAGAGTTGCAGATTTACCCCCCTCCCCAAATCCCTACCTCCTTTAGCTGCTGAGGCAGCAGCCAAACGTATACACATGCTGCAGCAGGAATTAAGCCCCCCGTTGCTTTTGGTGGGCGCTATTGCCTGCCAATTGTGATCCATTCAAGGAAATGGGGCCACTCAGCAAGCGCCCTGCAACTGCATGCTTCTGCGGGGTCCAAGGGGTTAAAGCAGGTGGTGCGAAAACAACACAATGCCTCCTGCTTAACCCCTTGTTTGCTGTACTGCACAAGGTTTCAGGGCACTCACAGAGCGGCCATATTTACTTGAATGGGTCATGCTTTGCAGGTGCTACACCCACCAACTATGACAGGGCTTAGGGCCGGGACAAGAGGTTGGCAGGAGGGGCGGCTGCCCTGGGCACTGTGGTATGGTGAGGTGGGGGGGGGGGGGGGCACCACAAGGATGTTGGGAGCAGGAATTTATTTATGGGGTGGCAGGAGGTAAGAATTATTCTAGGAGGGGAAATTTGGGGGAGGTGTGCAAGAAGTGGTGATTTGGGGGGATTTTGTTGGAAGTGGGGAATGGGGGAAGATGATTTGTGCTAGGAGGGGGAATTAGGGGAGTTTGTGCTTTGTGCTATTAAAGGTAATATGGTGGGGGGGGGATATTTTTTTTTTTTTTGAGGGGGAATTTATGCTAGCAGGCATAATTGGGAGTAGCTGTATTAGGATGGAGGATTGGGGGGGGGGGATTTGTGATGGTTTGGAAGGAGAGGATTTGTGCTCAGAGAGGAAATTTGAGGGGTAGGGGATGTGTGCTAGGCTGGGTGAAATTTTTTCGGGGGGGGGGGGGGGTGGATGTGTGCTGGGGGCTTATGGGGAATGGGAGGATTTGTGGGGGTTGGAGGGGGGATTTCAGTAGGAGGCAGATTTGTATTTGGAGGATGGGGGATCTATGCTTAGGGGGTAAGCATGTAGATTAGTGCTTAATTTTTTTTTTGGGGGGGGAGGGGATTTTTAGTGACACATAAATATTGATAGATATCATACATATTGGGGGGGGGGGGTTGGGGGTGCAATTTGGCATGTTTGCCCTGGGCTCTAGGTAAACTTGTCCCAGCATTGACAGGGCATATAACTCCTGCTGCAGCATATGTACACCCCTGGCCACCGCAGCTAAAGGGGGTGCGGTTGGGACAGGGGTGGTAAAAAAAAAAAACATGCCTTAACTATGGAGTTTTATCACCCCTGCAGACTACAAATGTAAATGAAACCTTCCTGTTCTGAGCCCCTATAAGACGGCCTTCACACTGATTTGCTGCAGTTTATCTTCACCATGGGTTCAGCGCAGTGCATCTGCGACTTTCTTGGGTTAGCTACGCTTTGCCAAAGACTTGCACCTTCTGAAAGCGCACCAAAGCTCCTGCATTCAGAAAGTGCACCAAACCCGCAGGATATAATAGAAGTCTATGGCTAAGCTCAGCAAACCCGCAGGATATAATAGAAGTCTATGGCTAAGCTCAGCAAACCCGCAGGATATAATAAAAGTCTATGGCAAAGCACGGCAAACCCGCAGGATATAATAGAAGTCTATGGCTAAGCTCAGCAAACCCGCAGGATATAATAGAAGTCTATGGCTAAGCTCAGCAAACCCGCATGATATAATAGAAGTCTATGGCTAAGCTCAGCAAACCCGCAGGATATAATAGAAGTCTATGGCAAAGCACGGCAAACCCGCAGGATATAATAGAAGTCTATGACTAAGCGCAGCAAACCCAAAGGATGGAACAGAAGTCTATGGCTAAGCGCAGCAAACCCGCAGGATATAATAGAAGTCTATGGCTAAGCACGGCAAACCCAAAGGATATAATATAAGTCTATGGCTAAGTGCAGGAAAGCTGTAGGTACACTGCACTGCAGCCCCGGTGTGGGTAGACCGCGGCACATCCCTGTGAAAGCAGCCCTATACTATTATGCCCAGTGTATTGCTTTACAATGACCTGAAGATCTCTTCTCTCCTGCTGCTGGCACCACTCTGGGGACCGCTAGCCAGGATAAGAGGTGGAGTGCAGTTGGTATCACTCCACATGGGACAGGCACTACAGAGGAGGCATCGACTTATACGGCTCTTACACCCTGCTACAGCTCCAACATTACAAGTAGTCCCTCTGCATTGCTCTCTGAGGCTCTGGGATGTTGGGTCAGCAAGCCCAGATCGCGATCTACCAGTCACCTGACCACGATCTATTGGTTGCTGATCCCCAGGTTAGGTGATGCTGGACAGGGCCGGCCCTACCATGGGTCCCGCTGGGTCCATTGGACAAAGGCGGCATTTTAAGGGGGGCATCAAATAGATTTTGTTTTTTCAGCAGTTTGTTGCGCATTACCGGTGGCATTTCCCCATCTCATACTGCCGCCTGTAGTGCAAACTGATGAGTATAAGGAGGCGGATCGTTTCCTCCAGGGAACTTCCCTCGCGTGTTCGTGGTGTGCGCAATGACATCAGACATCAGCGCGCTCCATCTCACGCAGGGCAGGCTGGGACAGACAGTGGGTGTTTGGTGGACCGGTCCGGTGGTGCGTTATGGAAGAAGATAATAGTATATATAATATTTTCTCAATTTTAGATTTATATAACATAATGGATGTGGGGGCCTTTTGGTGGGCATCATTTTTTTTTTTTTGGGGGGGGGGCAGCATTTCATTCTTGGACCCAGGCAGCACAATGTCTTGGGCCAGCCCTGATGCTGGAGGTCCTCCAGCCAGGAAATGAGGCGGGGCTCTATCTGACTTGCTGCAGCTTCTAATGCACATTGTGAGAATCTCACAGTGTGCGGTGAAATCAGAGTAAGACATTTCAGTGCAGGAGAGGAGTCTGTACAACTGTGCAGGGCTGAAGGGAAGGCTGGAGTCCACCATAAGATTTACAGCAGTGTTTTATATCCTCTGACCGGGTTTTATTGCCATTTGGCAGGCGCACAGAAGGAAGAATGGACTTATTTAATCTGCGTTTAGTTCAGCAATGGGTATTGTTGGAGCCGCCTCTCTGCTGATAAGCTCAGTCCATTGCCCATCGCCAAGCAACGGCGTAGCGGCCACCACAATCGCAGCCGGAGCTCATCGCCTGACACTGATCGCCATCCAAGGGGCTCATTAGCATTCTGAAGTCACATAATTGTGTGTCTGTATGATCGGCCAATACAGCGCCGAGGGAATGGATGCCGTCCAGCCCGGGACACGGATGGTACAGACGGGACTAGAAATGAAAGCAGATGCTGATGGCAGCGCTGTATAAGGTGATTTCACCACCGCAGTTAAAAAAAAAAAAAAAAAAGATATACATGGTGTTTGTCTCCCCTCTACCGCCTTCCGCGTTTTTTCTCGAGCTCTCCTGTCCCACCGGGTAACCAGAGAGTGCAGCCGGTGGTTCAGTTATCGAACCATAGAGCTGATTGGAGACTAGAATTAAGATACCGGAAGCTACGAGCATTTCATGACTTTGGTTTCGACAGAAATAAACAGCGCCATTGGGAAATTGGGAAAGCATCTTATCACACCAATCTTGGTGTGGTCAGATACTTTAAGGTCAAAGGAGAGATCTAGATTCTAAAAGACACCAATATTAAAAAAAAAAAAGAGTACCTGTCACTACTGATTGCTATCATCAGTGCTGTGTCTTGGCCTAGGCCAACAAGGCCCAGGCCTAGGGCAGCACTTTGCAGGGGGGCAGCAAAAAAGCTGCACCCCACATGGAAAAAAAACAGCCTCCTCCTGGCTCTTACACGAAAAGGGTCCCCACCGGCTTGCGCTACACTTTTAGTATAGTGCCAGTCCTATGGGGCAAATCAATCTGGCACCCCCATAAAGCGGTCACACTGCTACCTGCCAGTACTGATGGGCACTAATAGGCTTCACTGATGGCCACTGATGAGACTGCACTGATGGGCACTGATAAGCTGCACTGATAAGCTGCACTGATATGATGCACTGATAGGCTGCACTTGTGGCCACTGATGAGGCTGCACTGATGAGTCTGAACTTATGGGAACTGATGAGGCTGGACTGATGGGCACTGATAGACTGGTTGTGGTCTGTGGTTTAACGGGTGTCAGGGCGGGTCATAAACAGGAAGGGGTGTGGCCTTTACAGGAAGAGGTGGGTCATAATTAAATTAGGGGCTACACAAGTTTAGTCAAGCCTAGGGCAGCACCAAACCTAAATCCACCACTGGCTATCATAGGGGATATTTAAATTCACTGTAATAACAATAAAATGATTTAAAAAATAACATAAAAAAGCAAAATAAATAAAAAAATTAATAAAATTTAAGCACCCCTGTCCCACCGTGCTTGCGCACAAAGGTGCACGCAAGCGTCGGTCTAGTGTCATATGTAACCAGCAATTGCAGCATGCATGTGAGATATCGCCGCGAACACCAGGTTGAGTGCAGTAATTCATGCAGTAGACCTCCTCTGTAAGTCCAAAGTGGTAACCCGTAAAGACTTTTAAAAAATGTACGTATTTTTTTGCAGCTGGACGGATGCGTGCAATTTTAAGCATGTCATGTTTGGTATCTATGTACTCGGCATAAGATAATCTTTTAAATTTTACCAAGTAATTAGGAATTATATAGTGTATTTGTGCATTAAATTAAAAAAAGTTTTTTTTTTTTTTTCGCAAAAATTGCGTTTGGAAAATCTGTGCGCAAATACCGTTTCACAAAAAAAATTGCAACATCCACCATTTTGTTCTGCTGGGCCTCTGCTTTAAAAAAATATATAATGTTTGGGGTTCAAAGTAATTTTCTAGTAAAAAAAAAAAAATTTTCATGTAAACAAAAAGTCATAGAAAAGGCTTTGTTTTCAAGTGGTTAGACGAGTGGGTGATGTGTGTCTAAGATTGAGCATAAATGCCAGGACAGTTCAAACACCCCCCAAATGACCCCTTTTTGGAAAGTAGACACCGAAAGCTATTTGCTGAGAGTCATATTGAGTCCATGGAGTATTTTATATTTTGCCCTAAGTTTCAGGAAAATTACAATTAGTTTTTTTTTTTTTTTTTTTAACAAAGTTGTCACTAAATTATATATTGCTCACACATGCCATGGGTATATGTTAAATGACACCCCAAAATACATTCTGCTGCTTCTCCTGAGTACAGGGATACTACATGTGTGAGACTTTTTGGGAGCCTAGCTGTGTACGGGACCCCGAAAACGAATCACCACCTTCAGAATTTCAAAGGGCGTAAATTTCTCATTGCACTTTCTCTATCACGGTTTCGAAGGCCCTGAAATGTCAAGATAGCACAAAAACCCCCCAAATGACCCCATTTTGGAAAGTAGACACCCCAAGCTTTTTGCTGAGAAGCATGTTGAGTCCATAGAATATTTTATATTTTGCCACAAGTTTTGCGAAAATTACATTTTTTTTAACACAAAGTTGTCACTAAAAGATAAAAAGCTCACACATGACATGGGTATATGTTGAATGACACCCCAAAATACATTCTGCTGCTTCTTGTGAGTACAGGGATACCACATGTGTGAGACTTTTTGGGAGCCTAGCTGTGTACGGGACCCCGAAAACCAATTACCAAAGTTGTCACTAAAAGATAAATAGCTCACACATGACATGGGTATATGTGAAATGACACCCCAAAATCCAGTCTGCTGCTTCTCCTGAGTACAGGGATACCACATGTGTGAGACTTTTTGGGATACTAGCTGTTTACGGGACCCCGAAAACCAATTACCACCTTCAGGTATTCTAATGGCATAAATTGCTTATTTTACTTCCTCACTACCTGTCACAGTTTCAAGATAGCACACACCCCCCCCCCCAAATGACCCCATTATGGAAAGTAGACACCCCAAGATATTTGCTGAGAGGCATGTTGAGTCCATGAAATATTTTATATTTTGCCACAAGTTTTGGGAAATATACATTTTTCTTTTTTTTCAACACAACGTTTGTCACTAAATTATATTTTTCTCACACATGCCATGGGTACATGTGAAATGACACCCTAAAATACATTCTGCTGCTTCTCCTGAGTACAGGGATACCCCATGTTTGAGACTTTTTGGCAGTCTAGCCACGTACAGGCCCCCGAAAACCAATCACCACCTTTAGGCTTTCCAAGGGCGTAAATTGTTGATTTCACTCCTCACTACCTATCAGTTTCAGAGGCCATGAAATGCCAAGAAAGCAAACCCCCCCCCCCCCCCCCCAAAATGACCCCTTTTCAGAAAGTAGACACCCTAAGCTATTTGCAGAGAAGCATGTTGAGAGTTTTACAGATCACACTTTTTGTCACAAAGTTTTGAAATTGGAAAAAAAGAGAAAAATAAATGCATTTTCCTTTATTTTCTTCATTTTCCAAAATAAATGAGAGCTGCAAAATACTCACCATACATCTTAGCAAATACACTGGGGTGTCTACTTTTTTAAAAGAAGTAATTTAGGGAGCAGGGGGGGGGGGTTGTGCTATCTTGGCATTTCATGGCCTTCAAAACTGTGATAGGTAGTGAGGAGTGAAATCAACAATTTACGCCCTTAGAAAGCCTGAAGGTGGTGATTGGTTTTCGGGGTCCTGTATGCGGCTAGACTGCCAAAAAGTCTCACACATGGGGTATCCCCATACTCAGGAGAAGCAGTAGAATGTATTTTGGGGTGTCATTTCACACATACCCATGGCAGGTGTGAGCAATAAATCATTTAGTGACAAAAAGTTGCAAAATATAAAATATTCCATGGACTCACCATGCCTCTCAGCAAAAATCTTGGAGTGTCTACTTTGCAAAATGGGGTCATTTGGGGGGGGGGGGGGGGGTTTGCTCTATCTTGAAATTTCAGGGCCTCCGAAACTGTGACAGGTAGTGAGGAAGTAAAATACATTTTGGCCCAAAATATATGACAAAAATTGAGTATATTTTTTTTTAAAAGACAAAATAGAAAATGTCTTTTTTTTTTTTCTCAAAATGTATTTTTTTTTATTAATATCGCAAAAAATAAAAAGTGCAGAGGTGATCAAATACCACCAAAAGAAAGCTCTGTTTGTGGGGAAAAAACAGACGTAAATTTCGTTTGGGTACAGCATTGCATAACCGCACAATTGTCAGTTAAACTCACGCAGTGCCAAGTTGAAAAAAGTGGCCTGGTCATTATGGGGGAAAATCCTCCAGTCTGAAAGTGGTTAGGTTCCACCCTGGAACTTCTTAGGTGAGTATAACAAGCATGCTTTACTGCATATACAGACCGATTTTACTGTTGTGGGTTTAGTAACACTTTAAAACTGATATGGGTGCTTACAATGATCAGCTTTTATTTATTCATGAAAAAAACGTTATCCCAAAAGAAAAAAAAACTGTTTGTAGCAACCACTTATAAATTTGGCTTCAAGTGATCCTTTTTTTTTTTTTGTTTGTTTTTAAATAACAAACATGTTTACTGCTCTGTTGCAGTTGGATTTGCAGAGAGCAGCCCGCATCCTCCTCTTCTTGGGTCCCTCTTTCTTGCTCTTGGTCCATCCCTCCTATCGAGTGCCCCCACAGCAAGCAGCCTATCAGAGCTGCAGCTCCATGTGTCCATTCAGACATGGAGCTGTCGTTCGGCCCCGCCCCTCTCTCTCTCTCCTGATTGGCTCACTGACTGATTGACAGCCACGGGAGCCAATGGTGCTGTATCTCAGCACATCTGATTGGTAAGCTACAATATATAGTACATTTTTGGTTTTGGGTTTAATACTACTTGAAGGCAATGGATTGGAGTATCAGCCTATCAGAGTGTAGCGGAGCTATTATTTTGATGTAGGTTATTGCTTGGTTTACTCCCTAGTAGAATTGCCCTGCAAGAGACCTGGGAGAGGATCTCCTGCGGTCTATCCCATGATGGCAGACAGTTCTGGCTCAGTCCAGACCATACTTGCCTGCAGTGACATGTGAACTTTAAAGTATTACTAAACCCAGGAGCCTGCAGTCACTATGTGGTCCCTAAGCCATTTGCTATGGGGTACCTCTATGAGGAGTCCCTTCTTAAAAAGTGGACTGTTCCACCGGTGATGGACCCTCCAGATTGAACAAAGCAACCATGATTCCGGTTGAAGAGTTCCCCGGCCTGTAAGGACCTGGCTGACAGGAAGGTAGAGGCTGTGGCACGTAATATGTACACCCTGGCTGGTTTGGCACTGGGGCCGGTATTTACCATTGCACTGGTGTCGCAAACTCTGACCGAGTGGGCTAAGCTTTTACGCCGTGACCTGGAGGGGGAGCATCTCCCCCCTGCCTTTGCTAAGCTGGTGGACCAGTTGGTCCAGAGGCTGCAGTTTATCTGTGATGCCTCTCTGGATGCGGCTCCCCCAGTCGCTAGGCTCTCTGTTTAAGCAATGGTCCTTCGGCGTATTGTTTGGCTCAAATGGTGGTCTGCAGGCCAGACTTCTAAGGAGGCCTTGACTGATCTTCCTTTTCAAGGAGATGGCCTGTTTGGAGCTACCCTGGATGACATCATTTAGGGTCTCACAGGGGAGAAGAGTACCTTTCTTCTGCAGGCTACTTAGGGCAAGGACCCTCGTCGTAGACGTGGGCCATCCTTCTCAGCTCATAGGAAGTTTTTTCGTCCCTCAGGTGCGACTGACAAGGGATCAAAGCCATTCAGGGCCTCCTCTGCTGGATCCAAGTGAACTTGGTCTGGCAAGTCAGAGTGCTCCTTCCTCTGGACAAACTCCAGAAACTGCAGGCTGCGATTTCGTCTCCTTCTGTCCAGCAGATAGTCATCCCTCTGGATTTGCATGCGGGTGCTGGGCCTGATGGTTTCTACCTACGAGGCGGTTCCGTTTGCACAGTTCCATATGAGGTCCCTACAAAAGGAGATTCTGGCCAAATGTCTTGTACCAGGGAAGTCCACAGGTCCGGAAACCAGCAAAGACGTTCCCCCCAGCCCCGATACGGGTGAGGGTGCACCTTCATACTGAAGGAGCCTTGTCCGCAGATCTGGATAAGCCCTGTGGGGGTCCATATCGTCTGACGCCTTTCCTCCTCTCAAGCTTCTGCCAAGACTTCTACGCAAGATCTAGGCAGAAGGTATTCCGGTCATCTTAGTGGCTCCGGACTCGCCTCGCCGGGTTTGGTACGCCAATCTGGTGTGACTGGTCACCAACGTTCCTTGGAAGCTTCCTCTCAGGGAAAATCTGCTTTCCCAAGGACCAATCTTCCATCCTACTTTACAGTCACTGGCTTTGACGGCTTGGCTGTTGAATGCCAGGTGCTGATGGATAGAGGTTTGGCTGAGTCAGTGATTCCAACTCTGTTAAACGCTAGGAAATCTACTTCTAGGAAGATCTACCATCATGCGTGGAAGACATACATTGCGTGGTGTGCGACTCTTGTGGTTCATCCTCGTTCTTTTTCAGTGGCTCGAACCTTGACCTTCCTTCAACGGGGGTTGAGCAGAAACTGGCCTTAAGGGCCAGGTGTCGGCCTTAGCGGTCTTCTTTCAATGGCCCTTAGCCACACACTCCCTGTTGCATACTTTTCTTCAGGTAGTTTGGCACTAGGCTCCTCCGGTGCGGTCTCCATTACTGCCTTAGGACCTCAATTTGATGCTTTCAGTCCTCGAGAAGCCTCCCTTTGAGAATCTTTGGGAGATTCCCCTGCTTACATTGTCCCAGAAGGTGGTCTTTTTGATGGCTATCACCTCTGCACACAGGGTGTCGGAATTGGCTGTGGTATCCTGTCTTTCAGCTTACTTAGTGGTTCACAGAGATAAGGTGGTTCTTCGCCTCTGTCCGTCGTTCCTTCCAAAGGTTGTCCCTGATTTTCATTTGAATGAAGACATTGTGTTTCCTTCTCTGTGTCCTAGGCCAAAACATCTGAAGGAAATTGCTTTGCATGCCGTGGATGTGGTTCGGGTCATTAGGGTGTACCTGGCAGCTATGGAGTCTTTTAAGAGATCAGACACGGATGGGCCTCTGAAAGGGTTGTCTGCTTCCTCTGTGACCATTTCCAGATGGATCAGACAGACGGTGGTACAGGCCTATTCCATCAAGGGTCAGGTTCCTCATTTAGCTGTCAAGGTGCATTCTACTCGGGCGCTCAGTGCCTCCTGGGCCTTCTGTAATCAGGCGTTAGTGAGGCAGGTTTGCAAGGTGGCCACCTGGTTATCGGTGCACACTTTCACAAAGTTCTATAAGGCCACGTTCACACACGGAGTCCGTCAGACTGATTCCGTTTTTCTCAGTGGGGGATCGATCCAGAGGTCATAAAGTTAAACACTGTGCATGTGATTTTAAAACAGGATTTTAAATAATTTTGTACATCTCTTATAAATAAACAGCACTTAATACATTTAGCAACAAACAGCAACATAGCAGCAGAAACAATTACTTTGTTGCAGTTTGACTTTGGAATGTCTGCAAAAAGTGGTAGAACAGCGACATCTTGTGGTCAAAAATCAATACTATGATATGGTTGTATGAAAGCTGAATAGGGGACTATATCAAAAGTGGAGCAGCTGTACCTGGCAACCAATCCGCTTCTATCTTCAGCTTGTTTTGGCTTTGAAAACGAAAGATAGAAGCTGATTGGTTGACATTGCACAGCTGCTGCACTTTTGATAAATTCCCCTCAAATTGTCATCTAATGCAGGACAGTTTGTGCAGCTCTGCCACGGTCTACAACCCTGGTGCCCAACCTGTGGCCCTTTGGTACCTACTGTGCTGTGGCCGGGGCCCCTGGAGACTGTAGTCTTGTTTTGGTGCTCAAACCTGTAAAGAAAAAATTATATTATTTAGACTGACTTCTAGTAATTAAAGCTGAACTCCAGACATGATCTGTATTACATTGGTCTAGCTTGGAACAATGTAAGTTTACCCATCTCATACCTGATGAGCCAATAGGGAAGCCAACAATGACTGTAGTAGTTGGTGTTACTACAGTGATATCCACAATCCTCCAGGCCCTGTGCTGAGCGGCTTCCCCTCTGCTCACTTGGTACTACCACCATTCACAGAACGCCTTGTGTTTTTTTTTTTTTTTTCAATGAATATGAGGCACAGTCTGATTGGACGAGGTGGAGATCATGACTTTGGAAAAGACAGAGGGGATTGTGGGACTTTGAGTGAGTACAGCTAGATATATGTATGTATATGATTGTATTGGATGTCGCGGAGATAGGATAAAATCCCAAATAGGGGACCTTTACTAACCTAGCACCCAATATGACATTCACAATCAATGAAGTAACATGAATCAAGGATAAATCATATATGTAATTAATCTAGGCAAGAATAAATGCAATAATAATATATACAAAATCATTGTTAATAAATAACCGATTTATTGTGACAGCTTAGTCTCTGTAGGTACACAATCTTATAATATACATAAATCACTTAAAAAGACCCAGAAAATGGGGACCCACAGAGAGCTGACACATGGTTCACATATTAAATTCAAAATTCATAGCCTAAAATATCACATCTATTGATATCCATAGCAAGTCATGAGTTTAAGAGAATCACATAAATAAAAATCCATTAGTAACATATTCAAGACTAATTATACATAAGAAAAATACGGGAATATTTTCTATTATAGATACATGATTTTTCATTTTAACAGGCTTGTACATGATGGCTGAGTAATTGTAGGCTCGACGCGTTTCGTGGACCTCCGTCCACTCATCAGGAGCATAGAAGCTAAATTGTATGTCTGAAAATATAAGTTTGGATATATATCAGAACAATGATATAAACAGAGGGAAAATGGGGATGTGTATCAAAGTATATATGGAATTAACACTACCTTGAGCAGTGTCATGTCTATAAAAGTCCAATCCCAGAGAGGAGGTACAGGGCTGGGCCGAGATACGCCTGACCCGGGGCTGAGGCATGGGTAACATCCAATGAAATGGGGATGAGCATTGAAAAAGTAAAGATGCCAAATGGAAATGAAGAAATCAATAGGAAACCAGGGAAGTGGTCAAGCAATGAAATCGTAAATACTTCAATATCAGTATAATCTGAAAATATACAATAAAATAGACTTGGTTTAGTTTTGATTCTTCTAATAAGATGAAGATATATTTGGTAATAATGAAGAGGAAGAAAAAAAAGGAAAAAAAAAAAAAATTTGTGTTTAGATGTGAAAAGAATTCTATGTGCTCAATAGGAGTCAGGAAGCCACCAGAGAAAGTGCCAGCACTATGGAGATACCAGAAAAAGATCTCAAAAATGGAAGTGTCAAACATAATAGTGAGCAAATGAGAGTATTGCGTGAATAGAAGAGGTAGATGGAAGTGAAAAGGTTAATTGTGACACCAGGTGATATTAAAGGTGATTCCAAGATGAAGGAACAGAATCAGGAGAGAGATGAAACCGGAGCCATGGTGGGAAGGAGGACTTCAAAGAAGCTTGTAGCCATCCCAAATAGCAAGTAGATCGTGCATAAACAAGAAAAACGAGGGCATGCAATAAATATACGAGATAGTGTTGCATGTCGAAAGCCAGACTCCCACGAGTTTGATGTGCAGGGACTCACCAATGTGCACTGGAAAGATAAAAGCTGAAGTTATGACCAAGCTGCGTTTCCCCAGGTACGGATGTTTGTCCACGCCAACGCCATGTCGGCGTCGGATATATATGGGCGGAGAATAGACCAACCCGCATCCGGTCAGAAGACCGGATGTTGGTAGGAAAGGACCGCCTCCGATGCGGATGGATTACAGTCACCATAGCGACGCGGCGTCGAAAGGACGCCACGCCGCTCGTAAACTGTGCATGGCGCCGATGGTGGTAGCATAGCCACGCCTCCAGCCTGGATGTAATAAACAGAGACAGGCGAAGGGAGCGGCAGCTAAATACCATCGCAGCCCCGGAGCAGGGAACCCGGACACAGGAACCTGACTTTCCATATCTATCTGGGACTGGATGATGTTCTTGGAAAGGGATATAAGAAAGTTCAAAAAATAAAAATAAAAAGGGGGGGGGGGGGTATATAAACAAAAAAAGTATAAAGGCTGAAGATAAAGGGTTAGATGGTAATTATATATGTTTTATAAAGGAATAGAGGGAAAAATTTCCTATGTGTATAAAAGGATATAATATATGTGGCAGACCTAAAAAGCGGGTGTCTTCCACCCAAAATGTACTAGGGCAAGCAAAGGGGAATAGGTCTGCCACATAAATAAAGTATCTAGCTGTCTCCATCCCTAATAGAATATGGAAAAGACAGAGGGGATTGTGGGACTTTGAGTGAGTACAGCTAGATATATGTATGTATATGATTGTATTGGATGTCGCGGAGATAGGATAAAATCCCAAATAGGGGACCTTTACTAACCTAGCACCCAATATGACATTCACAATCAATGAAGTAACATGAATCAAGGATAAATCATATATGTAATTAATCTAGGCAAGAATAAATTCAATAATAATATATACAAAATCATTGTTAATAAATAACCGATTTATTGTGACAGCTTAGTCTCTGTAGGTACACAATCTTATAATATACATAAATCACTTAAAAAGACCCAGAAAATGGGGACCCACAGAGAGCTGACACATGGTTCACATATTAAATTCAAAATTCATAGCCTAAAATATCACATCTATTGATATCCATAGCAAGTCATGAGTTTAAGAGAATCACATAAATAAAAATCCATTAGTAACATATTCAAGACTAATTATACATAAGAAAAATACGGGAATATTTTCTATTATAGATACATGATTTTTCATTTTAACAGGCTTGTACATGATGGCTGAGTAATTGTAGGCTCGACGCGTTTCGTGGACCTCCATCCACTCATCAGGAGCATAGAAGCTAAATTGTATGTCTGAAAATATAAGTTTGGATATATATCAGAACAATGATATAAACAGAGGGAAAATGGGGATGTGTATCAAAGTATATATGGAATTAACACTACCTTGAGCAGTGTCATGTCTATAAAAGTCCAATCCCAGAGAGGAGGTACAGGGCTGGGCCGAGATACGCCTGACCTGCCCAGCCCTGTACCTCCTCTCTGGGATTGGACTTTTATAGACATGACACTGCTCAAGGTAGTGTTAATTCCATATATACTTTGATACACATCCCCATTTTCCCTCTGTTTATATCATTGTTCTGATATATATCCAAACTTATATTTTCAGACATACAATTTAGCTTCTATGCTCCTGATGAGTGGACGGAGGTCCACGAAACGCGTCGAGCCTACAATTACTCAGCCATCATGTACAAGCCTGTTAAAATGAAAAATCATGTATCTATAATAGAAAATATTCCCGTATTTTTCTTATGTATAATTAGTCTTGAATATGTTACTAATGGATTTTTATTTATGTGATTCTCTTAAACTCATGACTTGCTATGGATATCAATAGATGTGATATTTTAGGCTATGAATTTTGAATTTAATATGTGAACCGTGTGTCAGCTCTCTGTGGGTCCCCATTTTCTGGGTCTTTTTAAGTGATTTATGTATATTATAAGATTGTGTACCTACAGAGACTAAGCTGTCACAATAAATCGGTTATTTATTAACAATGATTTTGTATATATTATTATTGCATTTATTCTTGCCTAGATTAATTACATATATGATTTATCCTTGATTCATGTTACTTCATTGATTGTGAATGTCATATTGGGTGCTAGGTTAGTAAAGGTCCCCTATTTGGGATTTTATCCTATCTCCGCGACATCCAATACAATCATATACATACATATATCTAGCTGTACTCACTCAAAGTCCCACAATCCCCTCTGTCTTTTCCATATTCTATTAGGGATGGAGACAGCTAGATACTTTATTTATGTGGCAGACCTATTCCCCTTTGCTTGCCCTAGTACATTTTGGGTGGAAGACACCCGCTTTTTAGGTCTGCCACATATATTATATCCTTTTATACACATAGGAAATTTTTCCCTCTATTCCTTTATAAAACATATATAATTACCATCTAACCCTTTATCTTCAGCCTTTATACTTTTTTTGTTTATATACCCCCCCCCCCCTTTTTATTTTTATTTTTTGAACTTTCTTATATCCCTTTCCAAGAACATCATCCAGTCTCAGATAGATATGGAAAGTCCGGTTCCTGTGTCCGGGTTCCCTGCTCCGGGGCTGCGATGGTATTTAGCTGCCGCTCCCTTCGCCTGTCTCTGTTTATTACATCCAGGCTGGAGGCGTGGCTATGCTACCACCATCGGCGCCATGCACAGTTTACGAGCGGCGTGGCGTCCTTTCGACGCCGCGTCGCTATGGTGACTGTAATCCATCCGCATCGGAGGCGGTCCTTTCCTACCAACATCCGGTCTTCTGACCGGATGCGGGTTGGTCTATTCTCCGCCCATATATATCCGACGCCGACATGGCGTTGGCGTGGACAAACATCCGTACCTGGGGAAACGCAGCTTGGTCATAACTTCAGCTTTTATCTTTCCAGTGCACATTGGTGAGTCCCTGCACATCAAACTCGTGGGAGTCTGGCTTTCGACATGCAACACTATCTCGTATATTTATTGCATGCCCTCGTTTTTCTTGTTTATGCACGATCTACTTGCTATTTGGGATGGCTACAAGCTTCTTTGAAGTCCTCCTTCCCACCATGGCTCCGGTTTCATCTCTCTCCTGATTCTGTTCCTTCATCTTGGAATCACCTTTAATATCACCTGGTGTCACAATTAACCTTTTCACTTCCATCTACCTCTTCTATTCACGCAATACTCTCATTTGCTCACTATTATGTTTGACACTTCCATTTTTGAGATCTTTTTCTGGTATCTCCATAGTGCTGGCACTTTCTCTGGTGGCTTCCTGACTCCTATTGAGCACATAGAATTCTTTTCACATCTAAACACAATTTTTTTTTTTTTTTTTTCCTTTTTTTTCTTCCTCTTCATTATTACCAAATATATCTTCATCTTATTAGAAGAATCAAAACTAAACCAAGTCTATTTTATTGTATATTTTCAGATTATACTGATATTGAAGTATTTACGATTTCATTGCTTGACCACTTCCCTGGTTTCCTATTGATTTCTTCATTTCCATATGGCATCTTTACTTTTTCAATGCTCATCCCCATTTCATTGGATGTTACCCATGCCTCAGCCCCGGGTCAGGCGTATCTCGGCCCAGCCCTGTACCTCCTCTCTGGGATTGGACTTTTATAGACATGACACTGCTCAAGGTAGTGTTAATTCCATATATACTTTGATACACATCCCCATTTTCCCTCTGTTTATATCATTGTTCTGATATATATCCAAACTTATATTTTCAGACATACAATTTAGCTTCTATGCTCCTGATGAGTGGACGGAGGTCCACGAAACGCGTCGAGCCTACAATTACTCAGCCATCATGTACAAGCCTGTTAAAATGAAAAATCATGTATCTATAATAGAAAATATTCCCGTATTTTTCTTATGTATAATTAGTCTTGAATATGTTACTAATGGATTTTTATTTATGTGATTCTCTTAAACTCATGACTTGCTATGGATATCAATAGATGTGATATTTTAGGCTATGAATTTTGAATTTAATATGTGAACCATGTGTCAGCTCTCTGTGGGTCCCCATTTTCTGGGTCTTTTTAAGTGATTTATGTATATTATAAGATTGTGTACCTACAGAGACTAAGCTGTCACAATAAATCGGTTATTTATTAACAATGATTTTGTATATATTATTATTGCATTTATTCTTGCCTAGATTAATTACATATATGATTTATCCTTGATTCATGTTACTTCATTGATTGTGAATGTCATATTGGGTGCTAGGTTAGTAAAGGTCCCCTATTTGGGATTTTATCCTATCTCCGCGACATCCAATACAATCATATACATACATATATCTAGCTGTACTCACTCAAAGTCCCACAATCCCCTCTGTCTTTTCCATATTCTATTAGGGATGGAGACAGCTAGATACTTTATTTATGTGGCAGACCTATTCCCCTTTGCTTGCCCGAGATCATGACTTTATCTCCCCTGCTCTTCACCTCATCCAGCCACAGAATGTCTTCTATGCATTGGAAAAAATATAAAAGGCAATTTATGGATGGCAGAGGTGCTGAGGAAGCACCCCCTGTGGGCAGGGCTGCCACAGAAGTTAGCGTTTTCCATGTGGACTCTATTGAACTATTTTTTCCAGGATTTTAGTTATCAGTGAACTTTTTATCCCTCCCTTGCCCCCCTTCTGTGCCAATTAATTTCTTTTTAGCAAAGGGAAACAACACATATAGTGGAGAGGCTGCGCACCCCAAATAGGAACTAGAAAATGGAAGTACGGAAGTACCAACCCCCAGGGGTTTTTTAGCAGCAAAAGATATTTTGTAGAATATATGAAACTGTAATTTTGTATAAAAAATTCCTTTATTAGTGAATAGAAAAAAATGTAAATAACACACATGATAAAAAAAATCCCCAAAGGGGAAAATTGATGAATTATGAGCTCTGGTTACAAAGTAACATGATATTACAAAATTAAATGACAATCGCATGATATAGATCATCACATGAAAATGCGGGAACCCCAACACGTTTCGACCTATGAAGTGAGGTCTTTCTCAAGGGGTTTGTGATGTCAAATCGGTGATATCGATCGATTATTTTAGCAGAGACCCTAGAAAAAAAAATGGCGATCTTTACAATTTTTTGTGTCACATGGTATTTGTGCAGCGGTCTTTTAAATACAATTTTTCTTTTTTTGGGTAAAAAATACACTTTAATGAATTAAAAAAGAAAATCACGAAATATAAGTTACCACAGTTCTTTGTATAGTGTGAAAGATGATGTTATGCTGGGTAAATAGATACCTAACATGTCATGCTTTAAAATTGCGCATGCTTGTGGAATGGCGACAAACTACGGAACTTACAATTCTCCATAGGCATGTTTTAAAAAAGATTTACAGGTTACCAGTTTAGAGTTACAGAGGAGATCTTGTGCTAGAGTTATTGCTCCCGCTCTAATGATCGTGGTGATACCTCACATGTTTACATATGTGGGCGTGACTTAGGTATGCGTTCGCTTCTGCGTGCGAGTACACAGGAAAGGGCACTTTAAAAAAAAAAAATTCTTATCTATTGTTTTTTGTTTTTACACTGTCTTTTATTTTTTTGATCACTTTTATTCCTATTACAATGAATGTAAACATCCCTTGTAATATAAATAAGCATGACAGGTCCTTCTTGAGAGATCTGGGGTCAAAAAGACCCCAGATCTCTTATTTACCTTTAGGCCCCGTTCACACTGGGGCGATCCGACTTGCCGGGGCGACCTCACAGTTCGCGGCGCGCAGCTCGCACCGCGAGCTCGGAGCGGCCGGCACGGACTTCATAACATTGAAGTCAATGCAGGTCGCTCCAAAGAAGCTCCGGACCCTTTTTCTAAGTCGGAGCGACTTGTGTCGCTCCTATTAGAATGGGTCCACAGCTTCTGTATGGCAGGCGACCTGTCAGGCGACCAGGTCGCCTGACAGGTCGCCCCAGTGTGAACGGGGTCTAAAAAGCAAAAAAAAAAAAAACAACTTAACATTTTTGACTTAAAAAAAGAAATAATAACAATTTGCTTATGCCTGAGAACCGGAAGTGATGATAGGTCGCTCCGGTCCTCCAAAAACAGGACAATTGGTGCAAGTGAGAGTTCACAATGTCACCTCAACAATCTCTGGATGGAATGGGGAAGGGGGGAATCAGCATGGGGAGTCCTCTCACCATAGCGGCTGCTGGTAGAGGAGGTAGAAGCAACTCTAGAGGAGCAAGGAAAGAGAAAAGCACAGCGCCTTCGAAGTGCAGCAGGTATACAACTTTAATGTATGTCTAACAAAAACGTACCCACAAAGGTAAGTCTTGGTAAAAGAATGTAGCGTAGTGCAGGGTCGTCTTAGGCATCGCAATCCTGGGGGGTCTCTGGTGGCAATATCCATTCTGGCTCTCACGGTGGAGGGATGCTTTGGTGGTTTCCGCATTTCCCGAGTCCATGGAACGTAGGGTATCATCTTCGACAGACCGTGATGTCACTTCCTGGTAGTGATGCTAAGACGTAAATGCCTTCGCGTTACGGAGCATGCGCTCCTTCTTCAAGCCATCTTTTTCTCCAGTCCTCCAACAGCATAGAGCCAAGTGGGGGGCCATCTGCCATAACACTGGTATTTACTAGCAAAGTCATGATGTATTTCTACTATGGGCCAGTCAGCAAGTGGGTTTGATTATCTCTTTCACACTCTTACTTCTGTGCTGTCCGTCCCTTTTTTTTTTTTTTTTACACCTCTGATATTTTATATTGGATCTTGCTCAGAGAAATATTAAATGTAGCAAAAGTAATTTTTAAAGGGGGGGGGGGGAGTTTAGGGAGCACAAATATGTGGGTGCATTGATTTGTAAAAGCGCAGCAATAGCAGAGATCTCCAGCAGTCTCATGTCATTTTTCTCGAGTCTATGGCTGGTTCCTGCATTGTGTCCTTAATTCCTGACGTATAGCATGCCCATCTCCTATTGTCTCCATGTCTGCAGTCTCTGAATAACTTTTTGTAGCTTTAATGCTACTGAATATTATCTGCAGCCCTTTGGTGATGTCGGAGACCACATTTAAAGGGTCCTCTATTTTAAGCAAGCTGCTGGTCAACAGCCTGCAGGGAATGCACTAACTTGATTTACAGGATAAGTTCACTTTTTTTTCTCTTTCTTTCTTTATATTGAAAAATTTTAATGTATAGGTACAAAATAAAGCCTTCGAGCAATCCTTGGCTAATACACATAAAAAAAAAAAAAAAAAAAGGGGGGGGGGGAAAGAAACAACACACCTTTCATACACCTCGCGCTGTCATTCTCTTACAGGGATCCTCAAACTACGGCCCTCCAGCTGTTGGGGAACTACACATCCCATGAGGCATTGTAAAACCCTGATATTCACAGACATGACTAGGCATGATGGGAATTGTAGTTCCTGAACAACTGGAGGGCCGTAGTTTGAAGACCCCTGTATAAGATCACTTTTAAGGTTAATGAATTATAAGGGGATTCCTGTTCCCTCCCCACCATTACGATAATGTAGTGGAAGAATAATAACTGAACAAATGTAATGAGTCCCTGCAGAGGTGTAAATTCGTTCATATAAACTCATGCCCCATACACACGTACAGATTATCTGAAGACTTTTGTCTTCAGATTTACCTTTTCTATGTAGTGCAAGGGCCTGCTGGATTGCATACAAATTGAAAGTGTTTAGGTTTGACCTCATATTATATGGTTTTGGTAAGTCTGCAGACAAAAGTCTTCAGATAATCTGCACGTGTGTACGGGGCATAAGAATATCAGGGGGGAATGAATTCAGTCTGTGGACTCCTGATCATCTGTTGTACACTCCGAATCTGTCCACAAGTGCCAGACTCTGTCAATCTTCTTAAGGCAACCCCGGGACAAATAAGTAGCTTTGTATAGGGGTACAACCTTATTGATTAAACGCTTCCAGAAGGGCAGATTAGGGGCTGTGTCTGATTTCCACTTGCGAACTATCGCCTTCCTGGCATAAAATAATAAGAGATCCCAACCAAAAGAGTACGCATCGCCCTACTAACGTACAGAGAGTCAACTAACCCCAGGAGATAAGATCACCTTTAAAAAAAAAAATATTAAATGCACATCTTTTTGCAGGTAAAACATGTGCACTTATTATTAGATTAGTGGACAATTAATATGAATTTTACATGCCTTATACGCAAAATGCTCTGGCTCTCTGCCAACCCCCCCCATGGACCACACTGCTGCCTTAAACACAAAATTCTGGCTCTCTGCCCCCCCCCCCCCCCCGGATCACACTGCTGCCTTATACACTAGGGATGGACCGGTATGCACTTTCCCCAATATATCGGAATCGGCCCCGGAAGTTACTGATATTGTCGTGACGTCATTCTGCCTTCTTGGGGCCGCCTCCCTCGCCTTGGACAGCCTAGTCTGGAGTCGGGACTAGTCTCACGGGAGTCTATCACAGCCATACACCCACCCACGGCAGCCCGGTGCCAGTCACCCACAGGCCCTGTACCAGCCAGCCACAGGCCCTGTACCAGCCTGCCACCCCCCCCCACCACCACCACAGGGTGCCAGACAGCCAGCCATCCACCACAGCGTGCCAAAAAAGCCAGCCATGTCAGTCAATGGGAGAGAGAATTTTGGCAAATTTTCATCTCTTGACTCCAATACATTTCTCTGAATTTTTGCCCAAAGAGAAATCAATTTTTCACCACAACTTTTGTCAAAATCTAGTGGATTCAACAGACGAGTGAATTTTTGAGATTTTTTTACTAGAGCTGAAGTTGCCTAAACTCTGATGTAGGTGAAAAAAAAGGTCACTGTAATCACATATAAAAGAGGCATTGAGCTTTGAAATGAGATTGTTTTTATTGTGCAGAATGACTGTACTGCTGATTTGTAGTCATTTTGATGTCGTTTTTCGGGGTGTCAGAGTGCAGACAACGCCATCTCGAGGTCTCAGCGTCCCGGAGTCCATGATCTCATAGGACTGGCCAGGAACCAACTCAAACTCAAACCTCTGCAGCAATTTACTCAGCACCACTTTGGCCTCCAGCTGTTGAAAGGACAGGGAGAGAATTAGGAGAGAGAAGACATTTAATAAAGTGTCACCAAATCCACATCATAACAAACTAATCAATAAATGGTGTGTTACATGCCCTTCATACTCTCTCACTATGAGATTCGTTTTCTGTATTCTGTAAAAAAAAAACCTGATTGATCCTGCTGGTCTCTACCTCCCCCTTCTGTCCATGTCCCCAATTCAGCTAAGGATTTTGCAGCTGAAGTGGTAATAGACATGTGCAATTCGCTTCTACTAGAATGTAAATTCGGACAAATATTTGGTTATTCGGATGTATCTGAATCTCCAAATGAAAAAGTTGAAATTAATTTTGTTTTCTAAATAATTCCACATTTTCGTAATGATTCGAATTTGAATCAGTCAAAAAATAACCGACATATTCTAATTCTGAAAAATAAAAAACAGCATGGGTCCCCCCCAAATTCACATCAGGCTTTCAATGCAGCTTATGAGTGCATCAAACTTTGTTGCAGATTCCTAGCTTTTGTTATTCTGAAGAAATCCCTGTTTGTTCCTCTGTGCTGAGTGGGTCTAATGGGAGGGGTTTCATAATTATCAATCAGCTGTGCAGCTGCAGAGCTCTGAGGAAATCTGCTGGGTCTGCATCTCTTTAGACGTGTTCCTATTGGGAGGATCTCACCAAAAATGACATTTTTGTTGCAGGGGATGCCAGAAATCTGACTTGTATCTTATAGGCAGACTTCTGGGAAAATTGGTGAGGCAATCACACAAGCAGGAAATGATGTTTCTGGGGGTGTGGTCAGTATACATTCTGTGTACAGAACAGCTCCAGGCGGCCATCTTGCATATTCAGAAAATTACAGCGGTTGCAGATTGACCACTTTAGGCCCGGAAGATTTGGCTGCTCAAAGACCAGGCCCCATTTAGCTATTCGGCACTGCGTGACTTTAACGGACAATTGCGCGGTCGTGCGACGCTGTACCCAAACGAAATTGACGGCTTTTTTTTTTTTTAACACAAACAGAGCTTTCTCTTGGTGGTATTTCATCACCTGTGTGATTTTTATTTTTTGCGCTATAAACAAAAAAAGAGCAACAATTTTGAAAAAATAACAATATATTTAAAACATTTTTATATGAAATTCTCAAAAAAAAAAAAAAACGTAAAAATCAAAATTTAACATTTTAGGCCAATTTGTTTTTTCTGCTACATATTTTTGGTAAAAAAAAATTGCAATAAGCGTATTTTGATTGGTTTGCGCAAAAGCTATTGCGTTTACTAACTAGGGGAAAGATTTGTCATTTTTATTTTTTTTTAACTAGTAATGGCAGCGATCTGTGATTTTTTTTTTTTTTTGCGGGACTGCAACAGACAGATCGGACCCCTAACTGACATTTTTTACACTTTTGGGGGTACCAGTGACACTAATACAGTAATCAGTGCTATACATATGCACTGTTACTGTAAAAATGACACTGGCAGGGAAGGGGTTAACTTTACTGGTGATCAAGGGGGTTAAGTGTGTCCCTAGGGGGCGTGCTTCTAACTGTGGAGGGGCGTGGCTTGTGATGTAATCACAGAGACTTGCGATCCTACATAGCAGGATCGTATAGCCTCTGTGATTACTTTAGTGAGAATGACAGACGGCTGTCTTTACATCAGCCGTCTGTCCTTCTCTCACTGCAGAGGGAGATCGCGAGTGGCCGGCGGACATGGGAGCCGCCGGACACACGCACTGACTCCCCAGCCGACAAGCGGGGGTGGGAGCATGCCTCCGGCGGCGCGCGATCGCCCCCAGCTCCTTCCAGGCTAGCGCCGTACATGTATGGCACTTTGCCTGGGAGTGCCAGACTGCCGCCGTACAACTGCGGCAGGAGCGGTCGGCAAGTGGTTAAAAAGGAAAGGTAATTTTTAATAACATTCAATTACAATATGATTTGTGTTGCAATTTTATATGCTATATTGTTTTTTATTTATTTGCTATTTTTTTCCCCCCAAGAAAGTGGAGTTACCCTTTAAGGCCTGCTTAGGAACGCCTACTCCTCCAGACTGACAACCTTCTATACTGAGCATTTTCTCATCACATCTGAGCAGCTAATGTGACTATAGAGTCGCACGTGTGGGCGTATAAACAGTGGGAAATGACACACCCCCCTCCCTCCTCCTCCAAACTCACTAACCAGCTAAACACAATGGGGGCGGGATATTACATGTAGATTAATGGAAGCTTCACCTCCCTCTCTTATTCTAAGACACAGACTGGAAGGACGCGACACAGATTGACTGTCAGAAATCCACCCACACCATGTTCTAATAAAGATTTGATTTTAAATATATATTTGTATGACAAATTAAAACAGTTTAGTCATAATTATTTATTTTTACTCTGCATTTCAAAGGCTGTTTTTTTTTTTTTTTTTTGACCATGTGACCAGCGGCAGAGGACTAGAAGCTCCTCCTGCTTATGTTTCCCTGCAGACAGGCTGGGAGAGAGCTGGGTCATGTGACAGCTGGATCTCTATTAGGAAAAAAGGTATTAAGATGTTTTTTTGTTATTACCTACTCGCCGACCACCCGCGCTGCAGATATACTGCGAAAGGCTGGCTCAGCTGCGTGAAGCGCCGTACCTGTACCTCCATTGGGCAGCAGGGAAGCCGATCCACGGGGCCGGCGGCCGTGATCGCTCCCCGAGGAGAGAGAACGACTGTCTGCTGTTGTAAACACAGCTGACCCTTGTTCTCTCTGGAATGAACACAGAGCGCCTCTGGTCCTTCTATTTAGGAACACAGATCTCTGTGTTGATTCCACAAGTCCCTCCCCCCATACAGTTAGAAAACACCCCCTAGGTACACTTAACCCTTTGATCGCCCCTGGGTTAACCCCTTCCCTGCCAGTGTCATTAGTACAGTAACAGTGCATATTTTTCACACTGATTAATGTAGTAATGTGTTAGGGGTCCAATCTGTCTGCCGCAATCCCGCTAAAAATCGCAGATCCCCGCCATTACTGGTAAAAAAAAAAAAAAAAAAAGACAAATCTTTCCTCTAGTTTGTAGACGCGAGAACTTTAAGTATAACTTCAAAATACACTTATTGGGATTTTTTTTTTACCAAAAATATGTAGCAGAATACAAATTGGCTTGAAAGGATGAAAAAAATTAGATTTTTACATTTTTTATTTACATTTTTTATTTAATTTTTTGTTAACAACAGCTGACCGTCCTTCTCTCTCAGCGGGGGAACGGTTGCGGGAGCGCTGCGGCGGCGTGCGCTCGCCCCCTCCTAGCTGCAGGCGCACAACCGACCTAGGTGTATGTCGATTCGCACAGGAGGGGCTGCCTGCCGCAGTCCAGAAGTCGTTAACATATCAGTTGCTTGGTTGGTAATTTGTATATAATCCCCATACTCACTTTTATACAATATTTCTCCCATCTCATTCGAATTAAAACTGTGCAAATCAGATTTAACAAGTCTCAGATTTTGATTAGTTTGAATCTTGGCACACAGATATGGTTAAAATTGCACAATTCATGGCGCTCTTATGACGTTGGCGTTATTTATGAGCCGTACAAGGCAAAAAACTTTCCATAATATCGCCATCTCTACTTGACATACCTGAGAAAACACCTGACCCAGACAGGAGCGCGGACCCAGTGCAAAGGGGAAGTAACAGTAGTATGGCCTGCAATAGAAAAGACATCTGAGATAAACACTACACAACAGGCTTAAAAACATTCAGCATCATCTAGTCCTTTCTTCCCCAGGCTGACTGTCTTTTTGTCCACCCCTTTCATTCATTTGGATTTTATTTTTTTGCAATCATGGAGGCTCAGCATTACCTATAGGTGTTCCCAACAACCACTTTTCCAAACTTACACCCACTTATCAAGGCATTTTGATATTTTTAATTACCCAAAACATCTTAGTCTTTTGTTACCTCCTCCCATGCTCGCCTCCAGGACTTTTCCAGAACCTCTCCCATCCTGTGGAACTCCCTTACCCAATATTTCTGGTCAGCACCTACCCTGCCCGCCTTTAGGTGATTCTTGAAAACTAATTTATTCAGGAAAGCCTACCGCACCTCCACCTAAGAAATTGTACCAGAGTCAATTCCATCAGCTCAATTCCCCCCCCCCCCCCCCACTGTTACTGTAATAATGACACTGGCAGGGAAGGGGTTAACTTAGTGGGTGATCAAGGGGTTAAATGTGAGTCTAGGGGGTGTTTACTAACTGTGGGAGGAGGGACTTGAAATGATCATAAAGACCTGTGATCCTATATAGAAGGATGCCTAGTGAGGGCGGTAGCCGTGCGACCGACATAGTACTACGTTGGTTCGCGCAGCCTGCTGTAGTAAAACTGCAGCGGGCGGTCGGAAAGTGGTTAATATAAAAGATTTATATCTCCCTTCCACCCTTCATACAGCTTCAGGTCTAAATCCTACTTAAAATACCCATATATCCTACTTGTGGGTGTATTTATTTATATACTGTACATAATATATATATATATATATATTATTACCTTCACTGTTTTACATTATAACTATCTGTTAGGCTACGCCTATGGGCAGTCCCAGGGGGTATACCCTCTCTCTCCCTGCTATAGGATGTCAGTTTTGTATCAAAGCAGTGTCAGAGAAAAAAATACCAACCAAACTCAAATAGAGGGGCGGGTACTGCGTCCGTCAATGAACTTCAGAGAAAAGATTTTATGGTAAGACAAAAATCCCATTTTCTCCATCGTTCATTGATGGACGCAGTCTCTGTTCTTCATATCAGTAGGGACATCCCAAAGCAGTGCCATAAAATTAGGGGTGGGAACAGCAGAAAAATAAGTCCCCAAGGCAAAACCATAGCCAACCAGGCAACCCAGGACTCATCAGAACAACAAGATGAGGCCCACCTGAAAAAAACATTAAACACCCTCAAAGAAGACTAAGAAGCCCCCTTAAACTGTTTCCAGCACCATGGGAGACTCCGCACATAGAAGCAAATCATTCAGGTAACCCAGGACCGATATCCCCCACTGTCGCAACAGCACCAGGACCAGAGCCAACACCTTTGTGAAGACCCAAGGAGCAGAGGCGAGACCAAAGGGTAACACCACAAACTGATAGTGATCCTCCCCCACTGCAAAACAGAGAAACCGTTGGTGTCCTTCACATATTGGGATATGAAGGTAGGCATCTTTGATGTCTATGGAGACCAAGATATCCCCCTGATGTAGGGAAGCCACCACCATGCGAACTGATTCCATCTTGAATTTTTGAACTTGCACAAAGCAATTCAGTGCCTTCAGGTCCAAGATCAGACACACCTTGCCTTCCTTCCTGGGGACCGTAAACCGGTTTGAATAAAAGCCCTGAAAACATTCCGCACACGGAACCGGAACTATTACTCCCTGTTGTACCAGGTCCTGTACTGCCCCAAAGAGAGCCTGTAAGTGATCCGGGGACAGTGGCACATTGGATGGGAAAAACCTTACCGGCGGGACGGATCTAAACTCAATCTTGTAACCGGACCGTATGACCTTTTGAACCCATTTGTCTTGTATCTGGGATAGCCACAGGTCTGGGAACCGGCAAAGACGTCCCCCCCACCCCAGATACGGGTGAGGGCGCACCTTCAGGCCGAAGTGGCCTTGTCCTCAGGTCTGGAGAAACTAGATTTTTGTTTGCCAGACTAGGGTCGCTTGGAACCGCCAGAGGGTGTCTTGAAGGGCTTTGCCCTATCGACTGACCCTGTGAGGCGAAAAAAACTCTTGTGTGCTGAAAAGGAGGGACCCCATCTGCGACGAGGGTCCTTACCCTTGTTAGCCTGCGGGAGAGAGGTACTCTTACCCCCTGTGAGAGAGACCTTTCATAATGTCATCCAGGGTATCCCCAAACAGGCAATCTCCTTGAAAAGGTAGATCAGTCAAGGCCTTCTTTGAAGTCTGATCCGCAAGTATAGGCCGAAGGACCACTGCCGAAACTGACAGTCGGCCCAATATGGGAGCAGTATCCAGCGCGGCATCCCAAACAAATTGCAGCCCCTGCACCAGCAGGTCCGTCCGTTCCACAAAGGCAGGAGGAAGATGTTTTCCCTCCAGGTCACGGCGTAGTAACTTAGCCCATTCAGTCAAAGTTTGCACCACAAGGGCAACCGTAAACATCGATGCAGACCCCGCCAGGGAGTACATATTGCAGGCCACAGACTCCGCCTATCTATCCGCCGGATCCTTAAAGGCCGGGGAATCCTCCACTGGGATCATGTTAGCTTTATTCAGTCTTGAGACTGGAGGGTCCACCGTAGGTGGCACAGTCCACTTCTTTATAAGGGACTCCTCAAAAGGTAACGTCTAGAAATCAGCTTAGGCACCCCAGGGGAACGCTTTGGAGGGTCCCATTCTTTTTTGAGCATGTTGTCAAAACACGCGGGAAAAGGAAAAACCTTTGCCGCTCTAGATGGCTTGTGAGTGCCAAACGTAACCTGCGCCTCAGTCGCAGCTGCGTCCTCCATTTTTAGGGTCTTACGCACAGAAATAACCAGTGCGTCCACCAGCGCCTTGTCTTGCGCGGTAGTGGAGGTAGAAATGTAATCCTCACTGTCAAGGAGACAGGGCGCGAGGAAGCAGACCCGGCAGGAAGACCCGCGTCTGTGGTGGCTGAGTCAGACTCAGAATCTGAGACACCAGATGAGGCAGGGATAGGCAGAGGGAGTTTTTTTAGCACCTCGCCCTTTAACCGGTTGCCGACCGCCGCACGACTATATACTGCGGCGGTCAGCCCCGGCCAGGCAGAGTGACGTATCGATACGTCACTCGCCTGTCACTGACTTGCGAGCCTATTGCGGGCGGGCGCGTGCCCGCCGAGGCGCGCGCCCGCCGCGGCTCGTTCACAGACAAGTCAGTGCGTGTGACCGGCGGACTCGATGTCCGCCAGTCACACTACGATCGCTCCTGTGAAGGGAGAAAGACAGAGCGGCTTGTGTAAACAAGCCGCCTGTCAGTTCTCCCTGTGTAAAAGTGAAGATCTGACCGTTCTACTATGTAGAACTGTTGATCTTTGCTTTTACACCAATAGCAATGTCCCTGCACAGTAGAAAGCACGCCCCTAGGACACACTTAACCCCTCCCTGTCCAATAAAGTTAACCCCTTCCCTGCCAGTGTATTTTTACAGTAACAGTGCATATGTATAGCACTGATTACTGCAGTAATGTCACTGGTACCCCCAAAAGTGTCAAAAATGTCAGTCAAGGGTCCGATCTGTCCGCCGCAATGTCGCAGTACCGAAAAAAAATCGCAGATCGCCGCCATTACGCGTTAAAAAACAAAACACCAAAAATGACAAAAATCTTTCCCTTTGTTAGTAAACGCGATAACTTTTGCGCAAACCAATCAAAATACGCTTTTTGCGATTTTTTTTTACCAAACATAGGTAGCATAAAACAAATTGGCCGAAAAATGTTAAAAAATTTTGATTTTTACATTTTTTTGGGGGAATTTCATATAAAAAAAATGTGAAAAATATTGTTATTTTTGCAAAATTTACGCTCTTTTTTTGTTTATAGCGCGTGATCAAAAAATCGCACAGGTGATCAAATACCACCAAAAGAAAGCTCTGTTTGTGGGAAAAAAAAGGACGTCAAATTCGTTTAGGTATAGCGTCGCACGACCGCGCAATTGTCCGTTAAAGTCACGCAGTAAAAAATCGCAAAAAAACCCCTGGTCCTTTAGCAGCCAAATCCTCCGGGGCTTAAGTGGTTAAAGACCACCTCCACCCGGGACACAAATGATTCCAGGACTGCCTAAAGTGCATCTATTGACAGCTGAGATCCAGAGGGCCCTGCAGTTTCCTTGAGGGGGTCAGGTGGGGACACATGTTCTGCAGGGTCCATTTTGCACCAGAAGAACCCGTCAGCAAAAAGTTTAAAAAAACGTCCCACTGCGCTATAGTGCCCCCAAGAGGAAGGCAGAGCGCACTGGAGACCCCCAGCAGAGAGAGAGAGAGAGACCCCCCAGACTCACCACCCTACACCAAAGATGCACCAGGAGGCCCAGAATGTCTGCACAGCTTGTGTCAGCAGCGATCTCAATCCAGAAAGAAAGATCTAAAGATCAGCAACATCTAGAAAAAAACTTTGCCAGCACCAGAGATCCCAGCATGGAACTAGGTCCTTTCTCCTGACTAGGCAGATTAAAACTGACATCCTATAGCAACAAGAGAGAGGGAGTATACCCCCTGGGACTGGCCATAGGCGTATTCAGAACTATTTTTCTGTCTAGTGTCCTACTCCTGTAGGGGGCAGCATAACCCTACTGATATGAAGATCAGAGACTGCATCCGTCAATAAACGATAGAGAAATAATCGTTGATTGCAGCCCTAATATTGTCATATAAATGCTGCTGAAGCCCATCTGCAGGATAATGCACCATGTCCCAAAGCTCCAATCATCTCACCACTGGTTTCTTCACCATGACAATGAGGTCACTGTCCTCCAATGGCCTCCACACTCCCCACATCTCATCCAATAGAGCGCCTTTGGGAGCTTTAAATACCTCTTTATTATCTGTTACTCACTTTGCAGCAGAAGGATGGAATCTTTCCGGGTCAAACGTAAAGGGATGCGGGAAGAATTTTTCCATCCGACCCATCACGTACGTGTTGAACTGGAGAGAGAGGAGATTTGGTCAGTGGTGATGAAGTCATAAATAAGCAGCAATAAAGTCACCTTGGCTATGGAGCCCAATAAAAGGAAAATGGTGGGAAAACATAATATTAACCACTTGCGACCAGTCACTGGGACTGTACTGCGGCAAAGTGGCTCGATTCTGTCCAGCGACGTAGACCTATGTCGCTGGACTCCTCCCCCTGTAGGGCGCGCTCCCTCTGTTTTCAGTCACAGCGGGAGTCGGGCCAGGGGAGGAGCGGCGGCGATCGCCGCTACTCTTCCCCGATCGTCGGGGAATCGAGTTTGGAGATCCGCCCGCTTGTTTAAACAGAGCGGGCGGATCTCCTAAGTGACAAACAGTGACAGATTGCAGGGTTCAGCATAGCTGAACCGGCGATCTGTCCCTGTGTCACTCAGTCAGCTCCCCCCACACACGTTAGTAAGCACCAGGCATACATTAACCCCTCCCTCTCCAATAAAGTTAACCCCTTCCCTGCCAGTGTCATTTTTACAGTAACAGTGCATATGTATAGCACTGATTACTGCAGTAATGTCACTGGTACCCCCAAAAGTGTAAAAAATGTCAGTCAAGGGTCCGATCTGTCCGCCGCAATGTCGCAGTCCCGCAAAAAAAAAAAATCGCAGATCGCCGCCATTACTCGTTAAAAAAAAAACACCAAAAATTACAGAAATCTTTCCCTTAGTAAACGCAATAACTTTTGCGCAAACCAATCAAAATACGCTTATTGTGATTTTTTTTACAGAAAACAAATTGGCCAAAAATTTTAAAAAATTTAGATTTTTACATTTTTTTGGGGGGGGGGGGGGAAATTTCATATAAAAAAAATGTTAAAAATATTGTTATTTTTTCAAAATAAACGCTCTTTTTTTGTTTATAGCACAAAAAGTAAAAATCGCACAGGTGATCAAATACCACCAAAAGAAAGCTCTGTTTGTGGGGAAAAAAAGACGTAAATTTTGTTTGGGTAAAGCGTCGCACAACCGCGCAATTGTCAGTTAAAGTCGCACAGTGCAGAATCGCAAAAAGTGGCCCAGACGTAAGACAGCAAAATCCTCCGGTGGTAAAGTGGAACTCTGAGTAAAAATCAACATATATGATGCAATCATGCATTCAGTAGCATTAAAGCCCAACTCCAAAGTTAATGTCCCTTTAACTGCTTGCCGACTGCCTCACATAGGAGTATGGCGGCAGAGCAGCTCTCGTGCGCCAGATCACGTATCTAATACATGATCCACCCCTTCTGGGTAGGGGATGCATGCACAAGCCGATCAGCGGGTCCCAGCCAATGACTGCCATCGGGACCCGCTGATCAGCGAAGCGGATGACAAGAGAGAGCTCTGTGAATGTAAACACCACAGAGCTCTGCTCTGTCAGTGGGGATGTGCAGGTTTTTGTTTCTCTGCAAATGCACATACACTATAATACCAAAAGTATTGGGACGCCTGCCTTTACACACACATGAACATTAAAGGCATCCCAGTCTTAGTCCGTAGGGTTCAATATTGAGTTAGTCCACCCTTTGCGGCTATAACAGCTTCAACTCTTCTGGGAAGGCTGCCCACAAGGTTTAGGAGTGTGTCTATGGAAATGTTTGACCATTCTTCCAGAAGCTCATTTGTGAGGTCAGGCACTGATGGTGGATGAGAAGGCCTGGCTCTCAGTCCACTCTAATTCATCACAATGGTGTTCTATTGGGTTGAGGTCAGCATATTTTGATTGGTTTGCGCAAGGCATACTGTACTAATGACGCTGGCAGGGAAGAGGTTAACACCAGGAGCAAGCAAAGGGTTAAATGTGTCCCTAGGGGGTGCTTTATAACTGGGGGGGAGGGATTCCTCTCAGAATCTAACTACAATATAAGAACGCTTTAGTATTGAAGTGAAGGAGGCGCTGACTTAACCAATTAGATTCAGGGCCGGGACAAGGGGGTGGACAAAAGGGACGGGGCTGCCTTTGCACTGTGGTATTGTGTGAGGCAGGGGGGGGGGCACCAGGAGGAAATTGGGGAGCAGGGGCAGCCCATCCATTGGGGGCACAGGAACACCACCCCCCATCCATGCGTCCGGTCCCCTAATCTACATGCAGGGCAC
Source organism: Pelophylax lessonae (assembly GCF_965119305.1). NCBI lineage: Eukaryota > Metazoa > Chordata > Amphibia > Anura > Ranidae > Pelophylax > Pelophylax lessonae. The sequence continues at coordinate 189,430,088 of NC_138780.1, read as the reverse complement.
CGGACGCATGGATTACAATGTTTTTTTTTTTTTTTTTTTTAAACACGTGATTCGAGCCAGAGGCTCTAATAGGCTTCAAAAAGGGGTGGGCTCAGGGCACAGAGCGAATGAATATTCGCTATTGTCACACGGATCCTCCTTCTGGCCAATCAGGAAGCGGGTCCTGAGATCCGTTTCCCGATTGGCCGAAAGGAGAAGTCATGTCATTGGCCGAGGAGGGGAGGAGATGCAGGAGACTGAGGAGAAGCCGCTGCCTGCCTCCCCCCACATGTTCATGGTGAGTGAGTGAGCCTGCGACCGGGGGGGGGGGGGTATGGTGTGTGAGCCGGCCCATGGAGCACCAGCCACCACTGTTGGGGGGAGGGGATTTGTGTTAGAAGGGGGAATTTGGGGGGCTGCAGGGGGGAAGTATTGTCCTAGAAGGGGAAATTGGGGGGGGGTGAGGTGCTAGAAGTGGTGATTTAGGGTGTTTGTGTTGGAAGGAAGAAGACTTGTGGAGGCATTTGAGGGGAATTTGTGCTGGAAGGCAGGGGATTTGAACTGGGGGGGGGGGGGGAGGGGAGATGTGTACTAGGAGGGAATATTTTAGAGGTAGAGTATTTGTGCTAGGAGGGGTGAATTTTTTTTTTTTTGGGGGGGGGGGGGCGGCATTTGAGCTGGGGTGATTTGGGAGATGTTGGGGCAAAGATTTGTGCTAAAATAGGGGATTTCAGCAGGGGTGGGGGGCAGATTTGTACTGGGAATGAAGGGAAATTTACGCTTAGAGGGTAAGCATGCAGATTATTGCTCAGTGTTTTTGTGGAGATTTTTGCTGACACATAATGCTTATTCATCTTTGGGGGGGTACTTTGGCATGTTTGCCCCGGGCTCTAGATGGCCTTGTCCCGGCACTGATTAGATTGCAGCACTTAGGACTCCCTGAACACTGGGGAGAAACATATAGTGATAAAAGAAAAACAAGTGCGCTATCTGAAACACAATAAATGTGACATTTGTGTAATGCAACACACCTTGTGATTATCAGTGAACTATAGCAAGCGTACTCCTATCCCAGTTGACGCCTTCTGAGGGGAAACGCGTCGGGTGGAGCCAGCTGAGCCGTCTCCACGCACAGACCACACTGCAGGCTCCTATCCCAGTTGATGCCTTCTAAAGGGGAAACGCGTCGGTTGGAGCCAGCCGAGCCGTCACCACGCACAGACCGCACTGCAGCCGGCCGCGCTTCAGATGTTTTTTTCAAGAGTTTTATGTAAGTGCAATCTTTTAATAAGTTGTTTCTTATGTGGAAAATAATGCGCTATCAGCCCTCTTCTTTCTTATCACTGAGCCAGGATCTCCCGAATGTCTGAGCATGTGACATCCCCAACCCCACTTTGTGGAGCATTGCTAAAGGCTGGTCCATCGCGACCCCCTGCTTGCCTGGTCAGGTGACCCCTGCCGAGTCCTCTCTGTGGAGCTCATGTAAAGCGTAACTCCACTTTTGTTGAGGAAAAAACATTCCCCTCTGGGTGATCTCTGTACATTGTAGGGATTGTAACAAACTTTGTTGCAGATTCCGACCTTTTGTTATTTTGAAGGAATCATTGTTTGTTCCTCTGTGCTGAATAGGTCTAATGAGAGTGGTTTGATAATTATCTATCAGCTGTGGCAGCTGCAGGGCTCTAATGAGGAAATCTGCTGGGCCTGCATCCCTTTAGACGTGTTC
>NC_138780.1:189348383-189423383 GCF_965119305.1 Pelophylax lessonae | reverse complement strand
GTCATGACATCACTTCCAGGTTTTTGCATGGAGACCCAATCAGAGCTGAATGCGGCTTTGACTGGGTCTTCGGCGGCCGCGCAGGCTGGTTGCCTGGGTCTCCTGGTGGGCCGGGAGAGCCGGGCGGGCCGCAGAAGGCGGTGGGAGGGGGGGGGACGTCCCCTCCCACTCCTTGTAATGACAGCCGAGCAGCTTCTCAGCCGCATCTGTTGTCATTACAAGACAGACGACCGTCGGCTATGGGCACCGATACCGGGGTGATGCCTCTAGCTGCAGGCATCACTCCGGTACAAGCAATTTCCGAAATATTGGTAACCTCCGGGGCCGATTCCGATATATCGGGGAAAGTGCATATCGGCCCCCGATAACCGGTCAATCCCTACACCAATCTCTGTGTGCCTTTCACAGAGCCCCCCCACACAGTAAGCACATTTAGGCTTACATTTAACCTCTTGATCACCCCAGTATTAATCCCTTCCCTGCCAGTGTCATTTATACAGTAACACTGCATGTTATTTAGGCTCGGTTCACATATATGCGATGCGGGAAGGCTGCGAATCCACAGCCTGTTCCCGCATCGCACACGCACCCCCGGCAGTTCACACTGCCATATGCGATACGCTGGGGGTGTCAATGTAATCTTAACGACACCCCCAGTTTGATCGCATATCGCAGTGCGATCGTGCAGTTCGCACAGGATCGGATCACACAAGTGTGAACCGCTGTGCGATCCGATCCTGATGCGGCTAGTAAAAAGGGTCTTGTGTGTGTTTGGAGCGGCTGCGGTGCGAATTTAGCCATACAAACTGTATGGCTAAACTCGCACCGCACAGCCGATCGCATGTAATGTCGGAGCAGTGCGCTCCGACATTACATGCGAACCCCGCACACGCACAAGTGTGAACCGGGGCTTAGCCCTGATTACTGGATTAATGTCACTGGTCCCCAAAAAGTGTTAGATTTTGTCCACCGCAATGTCGCAGTCCCGCTAAAAATCGCAGATCGTCGCCATTACTAACAAAAAAATAAATAAAAAGTCCAAAAATCTTTCCCACAGTTTGTAAACGTAATAACTTTTGCGCAAACCAATTAAAATACACTTTTTTGCCAAAAATATATAGCAGAATACAAATTGGCCTAAACTTTTAAGAAAAATTAGATTTTTTTTTTTTTTTTATTGGGAATGTTTTATAGCAGAAAGTAAAAAATATTGGTGTCTATAAATATTGTCGCTCTTTTTCTTGTTTAGAGCTCGAAATCTAAAAACCACAGAGGTGAACAAATACCACCAAAAGAAAGCTCTATTAGTGGGGGAAAAAAAAAAAGGAAAAAGGTGACTGGAGGGAGCCCACCCCTGTGTTGGGTGTTCAGTGTGACCCTGCGCCTTTAAGGAGGGGTGAGCTCCCTCCAGTCACCTGTCCTCCATCTATCCATCAGAATACATGTGCTCTCATTGTGTAAAGTAAATGCATAATGTGCTAGCATACATCGCTAGCACTGCGTTGTCCCCGCTGGCGGCCACATCCATCTTTGCCCACCTACCTTCCTGGTCTGCGGACTCCGGCTGTTTTACTGGCCGGAGCCGCGTGACGTCACTCCCGCACATGTGCACGGGAGCCGCCGGTCATGGCACAGGGCTCTGAAGAAACGGCACGGGCGGCCGCTTCTTCAGAGCGCATGCGCCGATGACGTCATCGGCTGCATGCAATGTAAATATCTCCTAAACAGTAGAAGTTTAGGAAATTTTTAAAGTACCTATAGGTAAAAGTTATAAAAGTGGGTTTACAACCACTTTAAAGGTAGAGGTAGGGACTGCAGATATCAGGGTGCCTTGCCGGGGGCCTGCAGCTTATGCATGTGTTTGCAAATGAGTGCAACTAAACCCGTTTTAACGCATACTGTTAGACAGGTTAATTTGATTGGTTGCAGGCTGGTTGGTAAGTTGTGACTGGAAACTCCTTGGCTTTTCTGTCATCTTTCAATGTAACAGCTGTAACATATATTACATATACAAAGTGTCAAATAAGAATTTACATATAAACAAGTTATGCAAGATTGGTGTAATTCCTCATTCTGGCCAAAAGATGGCGCCAGAGTTAACAGAACAAGATCAGTCCAGGAACACTATATTAGTAAAAGTATTGGGACATCTGCCTTTACACACACATGAACTTTAATGGTGTCCCAGTCTTAAGCCTCGTACACACGCAACGATTGTTGGCCCGTGAATTTTCGGCCAACGTCCGATCGGCAGATTGTCGGCTTGTTAGTATGATGCTTCCGACAACCGATTGCGACTTTTCAGCCGAACAAAATCTGGTGTGCAGGCTATAAAATTTTTGTTGGCCGTCAACAGAACGGCCGATTGTCCGTCATTCAGTACAGATTTTGGCAGACAAAATTCAGATGCGCAAGACTGGGCATGCTCAGAGAAGAAAAAACACACGGAAAGTAAACCAGCACATGACATCACTTCTGAAGTTGTTTTTTGTTGGCCAAGAAAATTTGTGTGCAGTCTAGAGCACATTTCAACCAACACAACAACACTGGACAAAAGACGGCCGATCGTTCGGTGGACAATCGGTGCGTGTGTACGAGGCTTTAGTCCGTATTGGGTTGGCCCACCCTTTGCAGCTCTAACAGCTTCAACTCTTCTGGGAAGGCTGTCCACAAGGTTTAGGAGTGTGTCTATGGGAATGTTTCACCATTCCTCCAGTAGCGCATTTGTGAGGTCAGGCACCGATGTTGGATGAGAACGCTTGGCTTGCAGTCTCTGTTCTAATTCATTCTAAAGGTGTTCTATCAGGTTGAAGTCAGGACTCTGTGCAGGTCAGTCAAGTTCCTCCACCCCAAACTTGCTAATCCATGTCTTTATGGACCTTGCTTTGTGCACTGGTCCAAATCATTTGGTGGAGGGGGGATTATGGTGTGGGGGTTGTTTTTCAGGGGTTGGGCTTGGCCTCTTAATTCCAATGAAGGGAACTCTTAAGGTGTCAGCATACCAAAACATTTTGGACAATTTCATGTTCCCAACTTTGTGGGAACAGTTTCGGGATGGCCCCTTCCTGTTCCAACATGACTGCGCACCAGTGCACAAAGCACACTCATGCAACGACAAATTACGTACATTTTAGTACCCATAGGTCATGTTTTAAAAGCCTTTACAGGACCACTTGCCGCCCGCCCGCCCGCCCGCTGTAATATTACTGCAGCAGGGCAGCTCGGCTGCACTCAGTCACGTAGTACTACGTGGTTTCGCCGGTGTTTAGACACAGCTGGAGGCGGGCTGCTGGAGGAGCGGCGACGATTGCCGCTGCCCTCCCAAGATCATTGGAGAAACCGAGAGAAGACCCGCCTGCTTATGTAAACATAGCAGGTGGATCTTCTGTCAGACAGGCAGGGAGAGATCAGCAGTTTCAGCTAAGCTCACCGATCTCTCTGTGCCTGTCACAGAACCCCTCCCCCCCCCCACACACACACACACAATCAGTAAGCACTTTAGGCATACATTTAACCCTTTTGATCACCCCCCGTATTAACCCCTTCCCTGCCAGTGTCATTTATACAGCAACAGTGCATATTATTTAGCACTGATTTACTGTATTAGTGTCACTGGTCCCCAAAAAGTGTCAAAAATGTCAGATAGGGGTCCGATCTGTTCGCTACAATGTGGCAGTCCCGCTATAAATCACTGATCACCACCATTACTAATAAAAAATAAATAAATAAAAAGTCAAAAAATCTATCCCGTAGTTTGTAAACGCTATAACGTTTGCGCAAACCAATTAAAATACGCTTTTTGGGATTTTTCTTACCAAAAATATGTAGCAGAATTAAAATTGGCCTAAACTGATAAAAAAAGTTTAATTTTTAAAAAATGTTTATTGGGAATGTTATATAGCAGAAAGTAAAAAATATGGCGTTTTTTTCAAAATTGTCGCTCTATTTTTGTTTATAGCGCAAAATCTAAAAATTGCACAGGTGATCAAATACCACCAAAAGAAAGCTCTGTTTGTGGGTAAAAAAGGACATCAATTGTAATTGGGTACAGCGTCGCACGACCGCGCAATTTTCTGTTAAAATAATGCAGTGCCGAATCGCAAAAAAATGGTCTGGTCATTAAGGGGGTAAAACCTTCCGGGGCTGAAGTGGTTTAAAGAGAAGTATGGGAATCTGGGTTATTGCACATTTATACTTACCTAGGTGGATGCTTCATCTGTCCTCGCCGCCTCTACACTGAGAACCGAGCGATCAAACACCGCCGATCACTCGGTTCTCACAGCTGCCCGGGTAGACAGCTGGTGACTGTCAGTCACGCTCTCTGCTCTGCTCACTGAAGCGCTGGGCTGTGGAGGAGGCAGGAGCAGCTGGCTTAGGCTCTCAGCGGCTCACTGAGAGGCTGAGCTGGGTGCCGGTTCAGGCATGTGGGTGGGGTGGATCCACACTACATGGTCGCGATCTTGCCTGAGCCTAGACCGGCTCTGTGACATCACTTCAGCCCGCTGTGTGCTGAAAATTGGGTCTGTGTTTACAAGTGACAGGTTGTCTCCCAATGGCTTCCACAGATCTGATCTCCTGAGTGGCTCCCGTGGGGGGGGGGGGGGTTGCATGAAGAGGTCAGAGCTGAAGAGGGGTGAAAGTGAGATGTGGATAGGGGAAGCTGGGGTAAGCAGCTGTAGAAGAAGGCTGAACTCTGCACTCTGTATACAGCGCACCCCTGAGCTCTGCACTCTGTATACAGCGCACCCCTGAGCTCTGCACTCTGTATACAGCGCACCCCTGAGCTCTGCACTCTGTATACAGCGCACCCCTGAGCTCTGCACTCTGTATACAGCGCACCCCTGAGCTCTGCACTCTGAACGTAATGCACTCCTAGTATTTATTGCCTCTTTTAGACACACCCACTGTTTGTGGGTGTGGTCAAATTTCACTATTTGATGCAGTTTGGAGAGTGTGGGGGTGAGGGTGGTCATGGTTGAGTTCCTGCACCTATTTTCTGAGAAAAAAACAAGCCCTGTGTATATCACATGACAAAAGGAAACATGGGCCAAGGGAAATACAAATGGCTGCCATTGCCGTTTTCCCACTCTTGTGAAAAAGGTGGTTAACTCACTGCCATGCCGATCCTGCGGATGCAAAATAACACAATTGCAGAACCATATTACTTACATTGATTACTTACAGCCTGGTAGCAGGACTCACCTCTGTGTTATCTCTGGTTGTCGGGTCAGCTCCATCACGGTGAAGGACAGCTGGTTGGCTGTGGTTTCTTGGCCTGTGTGGAAGATACAGAAATCTCTGGTTATAGGAGGTCAGTTCCTGACAGATAATTGCCAAAAGTATTAGGACGCCTGCTGCCTTTACACGCACGACATTTAATGACATCCCAGTCTTAGTCCATAGAGTTCAATACTGAGTTGGCCCACCCTTTGCAGCTATAACAGCTTCAACTCTTCTGGGAAGGCTGTCCACAAGGTTTAGGAGTGTGTCGATGGGAATGTTTGACCATTTTTCCAGAAGCGCATTTGTGAGATCATGCACTGATGTTGGATGAGAAGGCCTGGCTCGCAGTCTCTGCTCTAATTCATCCCAAAGGTGTCCTATCGGGTTGAGGTGCAGGCCAGTCAAGTTCTTCCACCTCAAACTCGCTCATCCTTTTTCTTTTATGGGCCTTGTTTTGTGCACTGGTCCAAATAATTTTAAGGCGTTAGCATACGAAGACATTTTGGACAATTTCATGCTCCTAACTTTGTGGGAACAGCATGAGGATGGCCCCTTCCTGTTCCAAATGGTTGCACACCAGTGCACAAAGCAAGGTCCATAAAGATTTTGGGGTGGAGGAACTTGACTGGCCTGCACAAACCTCAACCCAATAGAACACCTTTGGAATGAATTGGAGCGGAAACTGTGAGCCAGGTCTTCTAGTCTAACATCAGCGCCTGACCTCACAAATGCGCTTCTGGAAGAATGGTGAAACATTGCCATAGACACACTCCTAAACCTTGTGGACAGCCTTCCCAGAAGAGTTGAAGCTGTTATAGCTGCAAAGGGAGGGCCAACTCAATATTGAACTCTACGGACTAAGACTGGGATGCCATTAAAGTTTTCGCGTCCCAATACTTTTGGTAATATAGTGTATATACGTGGTTAAACCTGCACCTGCTGCAATAAATGTACCATGCTAGGTTGTAAGTGGTTAAAGGGAAACTTGAGACAAAAATTAAATTTTTCCTATTAATAGTATGGTAAATATTTTTATCGTTGATATTATTCATTTTCTGGCTAGCTGCTTGTGTAGCTTAGAAAGTCTTTTTCTACATTAAACAATCTGCTTCTTCCTGTACTTCACTGACAATGCTATCTCCCTTTATGTGAATATGCTAAGCTGTCTTTTCTGAAAATGTTGTCGGTCTTTCTTAGACAGGCATGCCTAGCCCCGCCCCCATCCCTCCTATCCTTCACAGAACATGATCTCCTGTCTCCATAGCCTCATTTAGGCTAGCAGCTTCTCCTGAGAGGGCGGGGAGGGGGGTCACAACCGGCGCAATATATGAAAGAAATAAGGTACAAAGGAACATTTCTGAACGTCTAGAAGGATATCGATCAATTTCTATTGCTCATTATATGTAAGTAATGAGTTTTAGGTTCCATTTCCACTAGTGTGACTTGTCATGCGACTTTGATCCAGAAAGTGTAAAGTTGGATCAAAGCTGCAAAGTCGCATTCTAGATCGCACAACTTAAGAGTCGCACTAGTGGAAATGTAGTTACTAGGCTGGAGTGTGACATTGATCCAACTCTACACTCTGTGGATCAAAGTCGCCTCAAAACTTGCATCAAAGTAGTGCAGATACCTGATTTTCAAAGTGGCATAGATGGGAACGAATGCCATTAAGATCAATGGGCTGTGACTTGTCATAAGACTGTGTGTTGAAAGTCGCATGACAAGTCGCACTAGTGTTACTGCAAGACAAGTAGTACTGAGATCCAAGCTACAGGAGGCGCTTTAGTCTATGTCCTGCAATTTAGAGTGTGACTTTGATGCAGCTTTGATCCAACTTTACACTCTCTGGATCAAAGTTGCATCAAAGTAGTGCAGGTACCTTTTTAAGGTCGCTGATTTTCAAAGTTGCATAGATGGGAACGGGGGTCATTGATTAGTCGCACTAATGGAAACGTAGACTTAGTGTGGTTGTTTGTACTAGGATGAATGTAGACTGTGAGCTGAGACCCCTGAGCACTTCCAGCTATACTGACCCCCCCCCCCCCCACGTGTCAAGCTTCCTTCTCCTATGGGAGTCTTCATTCAAAGCCCAGCACAGCTATACTGTATATGCCCCCCCCCCCCCCTCCCCATCCTGTGTAAATTATTTCTTAATTGTCTCATGAATTAGGATGTACAGTGCATCCTTACTGATGAGAGAATACTGGGCGGGAACCTATAATCAGCTCCTCCCATTCTGTATACGCCCACTGGCTTACACAGGAACAGTGCCCCTCCCTGGAAGTGATGTCACTAGCTTTCAGTAACCACACCCACTTGCTGCTCTTGGACTCATCAGGAAGAGGAACTGAAGTCATGTGACAGCACTGAATACTGCAAAATAAAGGTAGAAAAACTGGGATTTTTTTCATTTTGACACACAAGGCTGAACTCAGCTTACATTAATGATTGCAGGGGAGAATTTAAAGTATTAATCTGTACTTCCGCTTTAATTACCTTTTACAGTGCCTATATGCCAATGTTAGGTTCTTTATACAATAATTTCACTTGTTAGAATAACTTTGGAGTAAAATGTTATATACTGTATGTTATGTTGTGTTCCCTAGAACCTTCAAATCTCTTTTTGTTGAGCATGAAGACGGTTTGTCCCCTGTATTCTACAGAGAGGCATTTGGAGGTCTAGAGGTTGGTTAGGCTACAAAAATGTTCCAAGATAGCAGAAATAGTCTGCTGTAATTGTAAGTACTGCATGTGCAAGTTCTTACTTAATTTGTAAAATGTTAATGTTTGGGAGGGTCCTACCATGACAACAGTCCAGGATTTGAGCATAATGCTGAATTGCAGGAATTTGGCTCCTTTATAAAAAGTGAAGGCACACTGTACGTTATGTCCAAAGAGGGGCATGGCACCTCCTGGGCTTATCTCTATTATTTATGTAGCACCCTCCTAGTCAGGTGCTAGATAGACAGAATAGTTTTTGGCTCTGTCTGCTTAACAGCAGAGCAGCAGGCTAAATCTGCTTCACAGGGAGCAGGATCCGTTCGTTAGGCCTGTTCAATGTGTGATTGATCTGGGCTGAGGGAGTGTCCCCACTGTGTCCAATTGGGAGGCCTGTTGGACAGTGGAGAAAACCCAGTCAGTGACTCACAGGCTTTTGTAGCTGTCTCAGTGGGTTGGCACAGACAATTGGTGCATCCTGGGATATGCTATAAAAGCCAAGGGCACATGTGAAAGGGGGGTCTTTGGGTGGGAAGCCAAGTCCCAGAAGGAGGGTGATGTCTGTCTCCTCTTCTGAAGCTCTGGAAGGTGGTCACAGGCAGTCGGCCTGGTGAACCAGAAAGTGTAGCTGAACCCAGAGGCCCAGTGGAGGCTGACTGGTGGAGTTTGGAGGCAACGGTGACTCTGGAAAAACAGTGTCCATGAGTACAGAGGAACTTGCCCAGGGGTCTGCCAGGAAGGGGACCACTCCAGAGGCTAGAGTCAGCAGATGGGGAGGTTTTGACTCCTCCTGTAGGTGTGACTGGGCAGGACTGAATGTTAATTAGGATGAATTGCATCCCACCCACTTTTAGAGCTATGAAGGAAGGTACATCATGTGTAGACTCTGAAAGACTACAGAAGGGTGTGTTCTAGGCAAGAGATGAAGCATGAAAGACTAAAGAAGGGTGTGTTCTAGGCTAGAGATGAAGCATGAAAGACTACAGAAGGGTGTGTTCTAGGCTAGAGATGAAGCATGAAATACTACAGAAGGATGTGTTCTAGGCTAGAGATGACGCATGAAATACTACAGAAGGGTGTGTTCTAGGCTAGAGATGATGCATGAAAGACTACAGAAGGGTGTGTTCTAGGCTAGAGATGAAGCATGAAAGACTTCAGAGGAGTGTGTTCTAGGCTAGAGATGAAGCATGAAAGACTACAGAAGGGTGTGTTCTAGGCTAGAGATGAAGCATGAAGTGGCTGTAAGGCCCTCAAGTCTACGTCCAGACTGTCACATGGCACAAAGCCTCAACTAAACGCTCAACAGAGCAACATGGTACAGAGGTACGATCTATGCTGGGACTGATTATTCCATTCAGTTCTAGTGAAAAGAAAGTTGGAGTTCAGCTTTGGTAAAGACATTTTGAAAGTGCTTATATGCTAATGTTAAAGATTTGGGCTCCCCTGGCTACTGCGTATAGAAAAGAGAACCACCTTCAATAGCAATGAAAGGCAGAATCTCATTCATCAATGTCTGAAATAAGATTTGATCTTCTAACACCAACCACTAAAGCTGGTTCTCCCATTGTCTCACCCATACTGGAAAAATTACAAGACGAACAACACAAGGACAGCATTTCATAGAGATAAATGAGGCTCTCCAAGTGCTGGAAAGGTATGAGGCGGATTGGCTTACATCTCATCTACTTACCGGCAATGAAGAATGTGATGAAATTGTCCAGCATGATCTCATCGTCCAAGCCGCCGTCCTGCTCTGAATACAAAGAGGAGAGGATAAAGATTGCACACATCCATCATCAGAAAGAATTCTCTGTATTCTGAATGCAGCTTTTATCACAGAACAATGATGGTTTTTATATAAACTGACCAGATTTACACACTTGCCCTTCAGAAGATCTACTCCCTTCATGACCAGGCCATTTTTGCTCTTTGGCACTACGTTGCATTAACTGGCAATTGCGTGGTCATGCAACGCAAATCATTTTTCCTCCCTACAAATAGAGCTTTTTTTTAGTGATATTTGATTTTTTTTTTTTTTTTTGCTATAAAGACCAAACATTTTGAAAAAAAATCTATAAATAAATATATATATATATATATATATATATATATACACATATACACACACACACACACACACACACACACACACACACAGGGACTTGCGAAAGTATTCGGCCCCCTTAAACCTTGCGACCTTTTGCCACATTTCAGGCTTCAAACATAAAGATATAAAACTGTAATTTTTTGTGAAGAATCAACAACAAGTGGGACACAATCATGAAGTGGAATGAAATTTATTGGATATTTCAAACTTTAACAAATAAAAAACTTAAAAATTGGGTGTGCAAAATTATTCAGCCCCCTTATTTTCAAACTCTCTCCAGAAGTTCAGTGAGGATCTCTGAATGATCCAATGTTGACCTAAATGACTAATGATGATAAATAGAATCCACCTGTGTGTAATCAAGTCTCCGTATAAATGCACCTTCACTGTGATAGTCTCAGAGGTCCGTTTAAAGCGCAGAGAGCATCATGAAGAACAAGGAACACACCAGGCAGGTCCGAGATACTGTTGTGGAGAAGTTTAAAGCCGGATTTGGATACAAAAAGATTTTCCAAGCTTTAAACATCCCAAGGAGCACTGTGCAAGCGATAATATTGAAATGGAAGGAGTATCAGACCACTGCAAATCTACGAAGACCTGGCCGTCCCTCTAAACTTTCAGCTCATACAAGGAGAAGACTGATCAGAGATGCAGCCAAGAGGCCCATGATCACTCTGGATGAACTGCAGAGATCTACAGCTGAGGTGGGAGACTCTGTCCATAGGACAACAATCAGTGGTATACTGCACAAATCTGCCCTTTATGGAAGAGTGGCAAGAAGAAAGCCATTTCTTAAAGATATCCATAAAAAGTGTTGTTTAAAGTTTGCCACAAGCCACCTGGGAGACACCAAACATGTGGAAGAAGGTGCTCTGGTCAGATGAAACCAAAATCAAACTTTTTGGCAACAATGCAAAACGTTATGTTTGGCGTAAAAGCAACACAGCTCATCACCCTGAACACACCATCCCCACTGTCATACATGGTGGTGGCAGCATCATGGTTTGGGCCTGCTTTTCTTCAGCAGGGACAGGGAAGATGGTTAAAATTGATGGGAAGATGGATGGAGCCAAATACAGGACCATTCTGGAAGAAAACCTGATGGAGTCTGCAAAAGACCTGAGACTGGGACGGAGATTTGTCTTCCAACAAGACAATGATCCAAAACATAAAGCAAAATCTTCAATGGAATGGTTCACAAATAAACATATCCAGGTGTTAGAATGGCCAAGTCAAAGTCCAGACCTGAATCCAATCGAGAATCTGTGGAAAGAACTGAAAACTGCTGTTCACAAACGTTCTCCATCCAACCTCACTGAGCTCGAGCTGTTTTGCAAGAAGGAATGGGCAAACATTTCAGTCTCTCGATGTGCAAAACTGATAGAGACGTAACCCAAGCGACTTACAGCTGTAATCGCAGCAAAAGGTGGCGCTACAAAGTATTAACTTAAGGGGGCTGAATAATTTTGCACGCCCAATTTTTCAGTTTTTTATTTGTTAAAAAAGTTTGAAATATCCAATAAATTTCGTTCCACTTCATGATTGTGTCCCACTTGTTGTTGATTCTTCACAAAAAAAATACAGTTTTATATCTCATGGCTGAATTCGCAGCGCATCCGCAGCAAACACGCACAGGAGGCATTTTTTTAGCCGCCTCAGGATCGGATCGCACAGTGGTTCACACTTGTGCGATCCGATTCTGTGCAAACTGTCAGATCGCACTGCGATATGTGATCAAACTGGGGGTGTCGTTAACATTTAATTGACACCCCCTGCGTATCGCATATGGCAGTGTGAACTGCCAGATGTGCGGATGCGATGCGGGATCACGCTGCATATTCGCAGCATTCCCGCATCGCATAAATGTGAACCGAGCCTTATGTTTGAAGCCTGAAATGTGGCAAAAGGTCTGAATTCTGACAGTTCTTGTCTTATCAATTGCCTGACCTCATATACTGCCTTCCAAACCCTAAGAATCCATTACATTATCAAACAACTGTCCTGTAATGTATTCATATTCTTTATAGATAATGCTGGCATCTTTTTCCTTACAGGAGGAAGTACTCTTCATTTCATGATAATTGTCACATACCAGCAACTTGGAGAATTTTGGTGAGGATATCCTTGGGTAGCTCCTCTCCATTCAGCATGGCTTGTTTCCTCTGCATGATACATTCCTGCCCGACCTTCCGCAGCAGCTCTGCGCTCTCCTCAACTTCCTTAATGAACGCCCAGTGCTTGGGCATGAACTGCGGGTAGAGGAGGTCAACACCTTTACTATGTACATAACGCTCATGTCTCTTTATGTAATCCCAGACAGACTCCATGATGTTGAGATCAGGGCTCTGTGGGGGCCAAACCATCACTTCGCTTAAAGTGGAACTGCACTGCATGTGAGCACCTCATACCAAAAAATGCTAAATAATTAATTTTTAATATTCAAAGCAAACTCCTCCATCCATCCATGTCTCCATGATTTATTTTTCTGAGAAATGATTTTGAAAAACACCCCCTGGCATTTCTAGCTAGCAGTGGCCATCTTTAAGTAAGGCAAGATGATTCATGCAGTATTTACTTCCTGGAATCAACCTGCCCTTAGCTCAGTCACGGGCTGAGCTGAGAACCCTCTCTCCCCTCCTGAAGATGCCTGTGATGTATGACATAATTGGCCTAGGCAAGAAACCAGGAAGTAACCGTAGTAGTAAATATGATATACACTATTTTGTCAAAAGTTGTGGGACACCCGCAATTACATGCACATGACCTTTATTGTCATCCCAGTCTTAGTCCGTAGGGTTCAATATTGAGTTGGCCCACCCTTTGCAGCTATACTAGCTTTAACTCTTCTGGGAAGGCTGTCCACAGGGTTTAGGAGTGTGTCTATGGGAATGTTTGACCATTCTTCCAGAAGTGCATTTGTGAGGTCAGGCACTGATGTGGGTGAGAAGGCCTGGCTCACAGTCTCTACTCTTAATTCATCCCAAAGGTGTTCTATCAGGTTGAGGTCAGGACTCTGTGCAGGCCAGTCAAGTTCTTCCACCCCAAACTCACTCATCCATGTCTTTATGGACCTTGCTTTGTACACTGGTCCCCCCAAAAGATATATAACGTTTCCATACATATCCTAGGAGGTAATCCACTCCTAAAGAGGTGTGGAGCCGCCTACTCCTTTTAACTATTTTATATAGAAACAGAGTGAAGGAGGAAATAGAGAGAGCGAAAGAAAGAGGGAGAGAGAGAGAAGAAAGAAAAAAAAGGGGGGGGGGATATGGGAGGGAAGGGGAAGTAGAGTGAGTGGTGATATCCTGGGCCATGAATCAATAAAGATATTATTCAGGGGGGAGGAGAGGCAGTGATATGTTTGGGAGCTGGCGATGAGGGGCAGACATCTAGACCCGACCAGACAGACGTCCCCAGCCCTTTGACTCGAGTTTTATGCGTTCAGCAACGCAATGCCCTCATCTGAGAGAATGAATAAATTCCATAATTCCCAAGTTTTATGATATTGCTCACGTTTGTGTTGCGCAGTAAGTACCAAATCCTCCATTTTAACATCTTCCACCTTATGGAGCCAGTGTGCAATGGTAGGTGGGCATTGATCTTTCCACAGGGGAAGGAATACAAGCTTTCGCGGCATTTAACACATGCCGAAGGATGGACTTTTTGTAGTGTCTCACAGGAATATCAGAGATGTGAAGGAGGAAGAAGGCCGGATCATCAGGTATTGTATGGTCAGTGAACTTCTGAGTAATAGTTCTAACATCAGACCAATATTTCCGAAATTTAGGGCAGTCCCAAAAAATATGAAGCAGTGTCCCGCGGTCCCCCCCCCCCCCCCCCCCCCCGACACCTCCAGCAACAGTCAGAGGTGCTGGGGTAGAATTTGTGTAATTGGTGGAGAGTGAGATACCATCTAGCTAGAAGTTTGAAATTCGTTTCCTGTATTTTCGTGCAGATGGAAGATCTAAGGGAGAGTTTAATGATATTCCGTATTTGGACTGCAGAAAAGGTGCGTTGCAGATCGGACTCCCATGTTTTGATGTGTGAGAGGGAGGGTTGTTCCAGCGTGAAAAAAAACCTTAGTTACTTACCGGTGACGGTATTTCTAGGAGCCTTTCAGGACAGCACCTGGAGAGAGCGCAGCTCCACCCAATCCACAGGAAACACTGCAAATAAAAACTCCTCCTCTTCCACCATGCCTCAGTCATAGAGTAGCCTCCGACATGCTGGAAAACATAAACTACCACAGGTTAAACATTTACAAATTATATTATAAACAAAACCAAGGGGGGGTAGCTGCTGCTGTCCTGAAAGGCTCCTAGAAATACCGTCACCGGTAAGTAACTAAGGTTTTCTCAGATCGCCTTTCAGGACAGCACCTGGAGAGGATAAGCGAGTAACTTACACTTAGGGTGGGACCACTGCCTGCAGAACTTTTCTGCCAAAGGCTTGATCCTGAGCTGACAACAAGTCCAACCTGTAATGTCTAATAAAGGTTGAATAGCTGGACCAGGTAGCTGCCTTGCAGATTTGATCAGGCGAAGCACCGGCCCTTTCAGCCCATGAGGTTGCCACAGACCTTGTAGAATGCGCCAAGATGCCTTCTGGAGGTTCTTCTCCTTGAGCTACATAAGCCTGTTCAATTGCCCATCTGCCTAAAGTGCTCTTTGATGCTTTTTCTCCTATACGGGACCCTGAGAAGATGACAAATAATGCATTTGTCTTTCTAAATTCCTTAGTTACCAGGAGGAACTGAAGTAAGCATCTCCTCACATCCAAGGTATGAAAGGATTCTTCCCGAGTATTACTAGGAGTTGAGGAGAAAGTTGGTAAGACAATTTCTTGTGATCTATGAAAAGATGAAGCAATCTTTGGAAGAAAGGCTGGGTCCGTTCTTAGGACTACTCGATCTGCAAAAATTGTCAAAAAAGGGTCTGAAATTGAGAGGGCCTGGATCTCACTGATCCTCCTGGCCGAGGTTATTGCTATCAAAAAGATAGTCTTCAAAATTAAATTCTTCAGGGAAGCCTCTTTTAAAGGTTCAAAAGAAAACTTTGTCAAACCTTGTAACACAATGGTCAAATCCCATTTGGGAAATACTTTAAGGGCTATTGGCCTGTTGCGGGCTAATGCCTTGAAAAAACGAATGATTAGAGTCTCTTGGGACAAAGTCTTTTCGAAAAAAACTGAAAGTGCCGCTACTTGCGTCTTTAAAGTACTTGCTGCTAGTCCTTTCTCCATTCCCTCATGGAGGAACTCAAGCACTGAAATTAAATTTTTCAATTCAAAATTTTTGCTGGAACACCAAAAGTTGTATTTTCTCCAGACTTTCAAGTAAATATCCCTAGTCACCTTCTTCCTGCTGGAGAGAAGGGTGGAGATAACTTTTTCTGACAGGCCTCTGGCTCTCAAGATGTCTTCTTCAGTAACCACGCTGTCAGTTGTAAGCGGTCCAGTTCTGGGTACACTAGGTTCCCCTGTGTCAAAAGATCTCTCCTGTACGGAAGTTTCCAGGGAGGTTCTGAGGCAAGATTCAGCAGGAGGGCGAACCAAGGTCTCTTTGGCCAGTAAGGTGTAATCAGAATCAAGTTGGTCTTTTCTTCCCTGAACTTTTTGAGAACCAACGGAATCAGTTGGAATGGAGGGAACGCGTAAGACAAACGGAAGTCCCATGGATGGGCTAGAGCATCCAAGCCCCAGTCCTGATCCTCCCTGTGTAGGGAAAAGAATCTTTGGACTTTGTTGTTCTGTTGACAAGCGAACAAATCTATTTGGGGAAGACCCCAGACTTCCACGATCTGCATGAATACTTCTTGATTCAGACTCCATTCTGATTCCAACACCTTTTTCCTGCTCAGCAGATCTGCTAGAAGGTTTTGTGACCCCTTCAGATGCACCGCTGTCAGAGAGGCTAGATTTTTCTCCGCCCAGGAGAGTAGCTGTATTGCCAGATCTGATAGCTGTCTGCTTCTTGTGCCTCCTTGCTTTGACACGTAGGCCACTGCTGTCATGTTGTCCGACAGAACTGCACATGATGGCCCCTGACTGTCTGTTGAAAGGACCAAAGACCCAAAAGGATGGCTTTCAACTCCCGCCAGTTGGATGATTTCCTGGACTCTGCTTTGGACCATGTCCCTTGCATCGTCCGGCCTTCCAGGTGGGCTCCCCAACCCCACGAACTGGCATCCGTCGTCAGACGTTTGTTCGTCTGGAAAATCCATTGCAGACCTTCTTCCAGATTTCTGGAATTCCTCCACCACCACAGAGATCTCTTTGCTTTCGTGGAGATTCTGATGGATTTCTCCAGATGTTCCGGGTATGACCAACTCTGCAGAATGTCTCTCTGGAGAAGACGGGAATGCAGTCTTGCCCACTGTACTGCAGGGATAGCGGCTGTGAGCAAGCCCAAAGCTGCCATGGCCGACCTGACAGTAACCTGATGATTGGTTTGTAATCGAGCAACTGCGTTCTGTCTTCCCGATCTTTTCTTGAGGTAGAAACACCTTCTGGAGGACCGAATCTATTCTGTATCCCAGAAATTTTATCTGCCGAGATGGAATCAAGCTGGATTTCTCCAAATTCATGAGCCACCCCAGACTCTCTAGGTGGTCCTGAGTCTCCTGAAGGTGTACCAACGCCTGGCTCTTGGACTCTGCAAAAATTAGCAGATCGTCCAGGTAAGGGACGATTGAAATACCCCTCAGCCTTAATGGCTCTAGGGCATCCGCCATTACCTTGGTAAACACCCTTGGAGAAGATGAGAGGCCAAAGGGGAGGGCCCTGAACTGCAGATGCCAGACCGATTCCCCGAGATTGACCGCCAGCCTTAGGAATTTCTGGCACTCCTGATTTATTGGGATGTGCAAGTAAGCGTCCCTCAGATCCAAGGATGCCATGAAACAGTTTGGGGACAACAGTTTGGTCACTGAATAAATGGTGTCCATCCTGAAGTGCTTGTATCGAATTGATCTGTTTAGGATTTTCAAATTTAGGATCATTCGGTACTTGCCTGAGGGTTTTTTCACTAGAAAGATCTGAGAATAAAACCCACGGCCTTGTTGCCCCTCGGGGACTTGGATAATCACTTCCTGTTGAATCAGCTCTTGTAAAAGAGACATCATTGAGGAAGCCTCTTCCGGATCCCTTGGAAGGGGAGTAACATGGAATCTGCTTGGAGGTGTCTCCGAAAACTCCAGTTTGTATCCTTGAGCCACTATATTCTTTACAAAGGGGCTTGCGGATACCTCTTCCCAACGTGGGAGGAACAATAACAGCCTTCCTCCCACTGGAAGACTGTTGTCACTTGCTTTTATTGGCCTGGTCAGGTGGTCTAAAGAGGACTCCACCTTTCCCTTTGCCTTTATGGGAGGTCCATCTTGATCTCTGATCTTGTTCACGACCTCTGTTGGTTTGTTGAACAGAACGAAATCTCTTCTTAGGAGGCGATTTCTTTTTTTACGGAAAGGCCTTCTTCTTATCCGCCGTTCTGTCAAGAATTGCTTCCAATTCAGGCCCGAAAAGCAAGTCACCGGCAAAAGGTAAACCACAGAGTTTCCCCTTAGAAGCTGAATCACCTGTCCAGGTTTTCAACCAGACCGCCCTCCTGGCAGAGTTGACGAGGGCTGCTGACCTGGCAGACATTTTGATAGACTCAGCAGAAGCATCGGCCATATATTTTACTGCCTTTAGGAGCAGCGGAAATTAATCCAGGAGATCTTTCCTTGCTGTTCCAGCCTCCACATGCCCTTTAAGTTGTTCGAGCCAGCACTCAAGATTTCTGGCTACCACCGTGGAGGCCATGGCCGGCTTAAGGCTGGACGTAGAGGAGTCCCAAGCCTTTTTAAGGAGAGAATCTGCCCTTTTATCCATGGCGTCTTTCAGAACACCCATGTCTTCGAACGCCAAATCCGTGCGGCGAGACACCTGAGAAAAAGCAGCATCCACTCTGGGCTTCTTGTTCCATAGGTGCGCCGTATCCTCTTCAAACGGAAATCTCCTTCTTAGGGATTTAGAGAAAAAAGGGGCCCTCTCTGGGTCCTTCCACTCTTTTTCAATAGATTCAGTAAGGACTTTATGAACAGGAAAAACCCTGCGCTTTATCTGTTCAAGGCCCTGGTACATTCTGTCATGAAGTGAAACTTGCACCTTTTCTTCTGCGATTTCCAACGTGGTGTAAATCGCTTTCAGCAACTCATCAACCTCTTCCAAGGATAATTTGTATCTGGAAGAACTAGCCACCTCTTCCTTCTCTTCCTCCTCTGAATCCCTGATGGAACAGAGAGCACTCTCCCCCTCATCTTCTGAATCGCTTGACACTGCAGACTTATAAGTAGACGGCTGGGAAGATGTACCACCCGTTTGTTGGGAATCTGATAGAACTTGTGGCGTCCTGGATAACAGGGAACGAACTGAGGACAGGGTGTCTGTGAGTTCTTTAAATGATGAATTCATTATTCTGCTGACTAGACTCTTCCTTCACAAGGTCAGCAATACATGTTTTACAAAGTGGCTTCACCCAGGAATCTCTGAGTGGATTCTTGCATGAAGGGCATTTCCTTGATGCTGGGGCTCTTGTCTTCACTGTGGCTTTAACCTAGTAAAGAAAAAGCCACCATGAAAGCTCAATAACCACTAATAAAAGAAAACCACCACCTAGTGATTTCTTGCAAGGGAGAAAATCGTGACCCACACCAAAAAGGATCAGAAGAAAAGACTCCCAGATGCATATATATCCTGTTAGACTGGGAACAGTTACTCAGTCTACAGGGCAGGCTCCAAAGGAGGAAGGAAGAAACCCCACAATAAAAGCTCACACAGTAAAGAAAAAAGAGGCACCACTGCACCTCTCCTACCTGAGCTTGGCCGGCGCTGGCGGTGCCTGCTTCCACCGTCGCTGCAGACTTTTCCTCCATGTCGTTGAAAAGCGCAGCTTGCTGGCAGATCTCTCCATTTAAATACCGCTTCCCGCGTCCTCCTCTGTGGACCGGAAGCGGAAGCGCTGACCTCGTGACCTGCCTCTGACCCCTGCGTGTATTGCGGTTGGAGAAAACGCCGCCACGCCCCCACCGGAAGTCCCGTCCACCGGAAGTGACGCCGCGCGTCCCCGGGATCAGAGTCCGAAAGTGCGGGAGAGTCGAATGCCAAAAGCGGCTCCCCGCCCGCCGACTGGCTGAAGCGCGGACCTCTGACCCCCGGACCGGATCCTCCGATGGGTTTCAGCTCCCCTGAGCGAACGAGGTGAGAGGCTCCGGAGCATACCCCCTTTGACACTCCAGGGAGGGGAGCTGGGATGGTCTCCATGCTGAAACAGCAAACAAAAAACTGGGCAACAAATCCTTCTCTCCCCCTGGAGAGAGTGCAGCCCTTCCACATAGCTCCTGCAATGCTTCCACCATGGCGGAGGAAACACAAATGACTGAGGCATGGTGGAAGAGGAGGAGTTTTTATTTGCAGTGTTTCCTGTGGATTGGGTGGAGCTGCGCTCTCTCCAGGTGCTGTCCTGAAAGGCGATCTGAGAAAAAAGCAAGCTGTAAGTTTTGGAAAGAGTTTGCTGTAGAATTCCCGCAGAGCAGTAGTCCTCAAAAGGTGGTCAGTTGTCGAGCAAAATTTCCAGGGTTGGGGATTTGAATGTAGGAAGTGATGTAGCTGCATAGCTTGCCAAAATGGGAGTTTTATTAGTCCCTCAATAGAGGGCCATTTACCTGAGCAAAGGAACTGAGAGGCCTGGCCACTGCCCGAAGTACCAAAGCCAGAAGTGTGGGGGAACAGAGACCCGGAGGGAAATGGGGATTGTCAATAATAGGGAGCAAGGGAGATGTCAAGGACATGAGCAAATGTTGCACAGCAACTTCGTAGCCAATCCGTATCGTGGTCCCCAGAATAGGGTGACGTTTCAGTTTCGTAGGCAGATGAGGATAGCACCACAACGCGGTCTTCAATGGGATAGCCGTTTGTGTCAGTTCTATGCGTATCCATTGTTTAAGGTCATGATGGCAACTCCAATCAATTACCCTGCTGAGAGATGGGTCGCTTGGTAATATTTCAAGATGTCGGGGTGGGCCAAGCCCCTCTGGTCTTTTGGTAAGGTCAGGAGCAAACGCGAGAGTGGGGGCTTTTTATTTGCCCAAACAAAGCTCCAAAAGAGGGAATGTACTTGCTTTAAATAATGAGGAGGCATTCTGATTGGGAGCGCTCTTAGTAAATATAAGTGTTTTTGGAGTATACTCATCGCGAGCAAGTTGCACCTACCAAATCAGGAGTGTAGACCTACGTGCCAATTTTCCAACAGGGCGCGAGTGGCAGCTAACAGAGGAGGGAAGTTGAGATCGTACACCCTGGACAGATTGGGGGGAATAAATTTTCCCAAATACTTCAGCGCTGACTCTGTCCATTTAAAATTAAAGCTCAAGCGGAGATTCCCCTGTAGATGGGGGTGATCCCCACCCTCATGGCTTCAGATTTGTTAAAATTAATCTTTAAGTTAGAGAGGGCACCATATCAATCAAATTCCCATAAAAGATTTGGGAGAGAAACCACTGGATTTGTCAAAGTGAAGAGGAGGTCATCGGCGTATGCAGAAATTTTACATTGACTTTCCCCAATGGATATGCCCTGAACGTCCGGGTCAAGTCAAATTCTGCATAAGAAAGGTTCTAGAGATAGCGAAAAAATGAGTCTCCTGCCTCCTTCGGTTTCTAATTTTGAAAGCATCGGAAAGAACTCGGCGTCGGTGCTTAAAAAAAATGCACGGGGTGTGGATTTCATTAACTGAGTGGATTAAATTAAGGACTTTAGTAGTATTGTCCCTAGCCTCCCTACCGGGTATAAAACCAACCTGATCGAGATGCACTACTGTGAGATGACAGGCGAATCGAGATGCCAAAAGTTTGGTGAATATTTTCAAATCAATATTTAAGAGCAAGATAGGTCTATAGCTGCCACAAAAGGTAGGGTCGGGATGACGGAGATGTGCTGCCAGTGTGTCCGTGGGAAATACCGTATCTTTACCCACGGAGTTGAAAAAGTTCAGTATTAAAAAGTAAAAGTTAGTATTGAAGAGTAAAGCCATCTGGTCCAGGGGCTTTCCCCGATTGCATCTCACCAACGACCCTTTGTATCTCCTCCAGGGCAATAGGATTATCTAGAGTCGCGCTAACCACAGCAAACAATTTAGGCATGTGTATATAATCATCCATTTCTTCTTGAGAAGGCGGAGTGTTTGAGAGGTTATACAAGAAGTAGAAGAACTGACCGAATTCCTGCAAAATCTGCTTAGGTAACCCTAGCTTCCGCCCATTGGATGAGACTATGCGCAGTATGAAAGAGGCCGACCCAAGTATCAATAATGGTAGGAGGGCGACACTAAAGTCTCCGCCTAAAATCAATTGCCCTTCAGCAAAGTCTAAGAGGGTATTAACGGCTTGGGTAATGAAGACTTCTTGCTGACTATTAGGAGCATACGTAGTAGCAAGGGTCACCTGCACTCCACCAATCGGACCTTTATCGAATAAGAATCGGCCATTGGGATCACAGAGAGTAGGCTTGGAGGTCCACGAGAGGCTGCCAGCCAACAAAATCGTGACACCTTTAGATTTGGCTTCATCATTAGTCGAGTGATATGCAATAGGGAAGAATCTGTTTTTCAAAATGGGGATTCCGTCACCCCTAAAATGGGTTTCCTGGATAAAAGCAATATTAGCATGAGAGTTTTTCAAGAATTCGTTCAAGAGGATCCGCCGTTTCTCCGGCGTATTAAGACCCTTCACATTTAGAGAAACAGTTTTTGCGTCCAACATTGCCAGCTCGGGGAGACAAAGGAAAAGAAAAAAAAAGGGGGGGGGGGTTAGAGAAGGAGAAGAGAAGTAGGAGAAGTAAGGGAAGGAGAGTAAGTTAGGAAGTAGGGGAGAGATAGAAAGGCGGCAAGAAAGGAAGTCAAGAGAGGGAGGGAGACGAGGACCGCCGAACGATCGTCCAGGCCACCTCCGAACTAAAAAGTGCAAATAGGATTTGCAAGATACACAATGCGGTCTAGCCACAATACAGTGTATCGGCCTATGTGGGGGAACGGTTGGAAGAAGGCCACCGAGCAGACCTCCCGGCCCGTCCCCACCATCCCAGCTGGGATCAGAGATAGTCTAGAAGAACCACCCCTGGAGGAACACAAGAACAACAGTTATAAGGAAACTCAAAGGAACCTGGTATCCGAGAAGCAGTGTGCCAGGCATAAAATAAACAAGTAACACATTTCTGCTCAGCAATCTAGTGGCTTGTCTCGCGACCCATCAGCCCCCCCCCCCCCCCCCACAAACAGGGGAGAGAGATATGGGCCTGCAAGCGGGCAGGGGAAACAAGTTATCCAGTTCACATGTTATTGATATGTTGGTGGGGTAACACCCCAGCAGGGGCGTCCACTTGCCTCCCCCCAATAGCCTCGACAGATCCAGACATGATCACCCCTCCAGACATACGGTAGTCCAAGCTCAACAAGCCTGCGATCAACAGAGTCACCCCCCTCCCACACAACAACGTCTGCCACACCGGGACCCGCCCAACCCCCCCACCTTGGATGAACCGGGGGGGAGCCAGACGACCCCAGCGCCGCAGAGGCCCCCCAACCCACCTGCAAGGACAGCATGAAGACATACACAAGGTCACGTCATATCAGTAAGCTACACGAAGCTCTCACAGGCCCCTCTCGAGGCCATGTATATTACAAAATCAATCCCTGCAGCAGAGCATGTCAAAAAACAACAGAATGGTGGGGGGCAACCCAGTTGCGCGACAGTGCGAGGGGACTACGTCCGTCAATACAGATGCTAGCCAGGGAGCAATAAGTTCATAAGAGCAAGGCCAACACAAAAATAAAGACAGTATGTCAGATCCAAGCGGAAAGTATGGGCAGAACTCGTCACTATAGGTACGGGGGAGCAATCGGCTCCAGCAAACAGTAGATCCATAGGGACAGCCAAGCAGATGTGCTGGCGGGGAAGGAACGTAGAGGTTATGACTCACGCTGGTTCTCAGTTGGCACAGTTCTGGGGTCTCCTCTGGGCTCTTTGGGGAGCAGGTTGCTTAGTCCCCTCTGCAGTAGAGTGGTTCAGGCGGTTCATCTGCCCAAGTAGAAACTCTAGCCAGTTCGGGATCTGGATGGGCTCTGCGTCCAGGAACAGAAAGAGTGCAAGAAGGTCTCGTGGGGTATGCAGGGTCAAGGCTTGAAGAGATCTGGCAGAATCCTGATGTGGGCACCATCGAAGTCCACCTTGCCAGCCTCCCACGCTCCACGCAGGATAGCTTCCTTGTGGACATAGTGGTGTATCCGGCAGATCACATTGCGTGGTCTGTTCGGATCGGGCGATCTGAGTCCCAAATCTCTGTGGATCCGATCATAGTTCAGCTGTTCCGGAAGCGCCTCACCTAAGATCTTGTGGAAGATCGCTGTTGCTGATACCAGTAAGTCGTCCGCTCCAGTGGGCTCCGGAAGACCTCGGAACCGCACATTGCTGCGCCAGCTCTGGTCCTCCAAGTCCTCCATACGTAGCTGCAGTGCCAACTCGGCCTTGAGATGAGAACCGTGAAGGGGCTCCAGTGCAGACACCCGCTCCTCCAGAGGCGTCAAGGAGGACTCCCCCGCTATCAGCCGGCCAGATAAGGTCATCTCCTTGATATCTGACTTGGTCGGGAGGGCCCGAAGGAGTGTGCGCAGCTCAGTATCCATCTGTAGAGTCAGGGGACATGAGGAGAAATCCGACTGGAGCACCGCAGGAGTTTCTGAGTAAGCTTCAGAAGAGTGAGAGACTGCAGGGGAGGCCGGAAGGCCATCACGCACCAAAGCCTCAGATAGGGCGCTGCGTGGGTCCACCATCATGGTCTCCGGAGATGAAGTTAGAGAAGCGGGAAATAAACTAAGAATCTCCCCTTCAGACCTGGAGAGACGAGTCTTCTTAGTTGAGCTCCTCGTTTTGCGCTTTTTGGTAGTGAGCATAGCGATAAGACAGAGCAGATTAAGCTGGGATTGGCGGGAGACGGCCAGGAAATCAGGAGAAGCACGTCTCTAGTCGGCCATGTCCAAACCACGCCCCCCCCCAGCAGATTCTGAATGTTCATTTTAAACACCCCTTTCTTCTGGATGAACATTGGAAAGATAAAAAAATAAAAATAAGACATATAAAAAACTGCAGACAGACAGGAATTTCCTACCTTCATGAATGGGTTTTGGAGATAATGAATCATTCCCTTCAGAACTGTGGAAATGGCTTCTGGAAATACAGTCTTGTTTCCCTCCACCAAACCGAGATCCATGCCGAAAGCCACCTATTCAGGAAGAATTATCCGGATTATGGTCTGGTCATAAAAAATATAATTTCATGTGAAAAAAACATATTCGGAAAACAACTCAACTTGTACCTTAAAGGGACGGTCTATAATAAGAGGCTGGAAAGGGATCCAGATTTTCAGCCATTTTCAGAAGAGCCAGCTCTTCCCCGAAAATGTATGAAGCTAACAACTAGGTCAGCGTTTCTCGACCTTTTACCTTGGAGGAATCTTTTAAATAATGACCAGATCTCAGAAAACCACTGCTAAAAAGGAATTTTTCTACATCTTATAATTAGGGTTGCAGTTGGTGTTCAGGAAAAAGCTAAATTCCCCAAAACTTGGCAAATTGAAAAGCTAGAACTAAACATCTGCGATGTGTAAGGGCACTAAATTTAGTGCAAAAAAAATGTACTATAAGCTACACAGAGGTCATAATTATTTGTGTATAGAAGTCATCATGCACATACTGTATAATTACATGTGGGCGTCTTTTTACATTGTTAAATTAGAAAACGGTTATGGTATATTATAAAAAGAGCTGGTTTATTGTTTAGCAAAGTATTGTTACCAAAGTGACATGGATTACCAGCCAAAATGGTGGCTGGACAAGGCACATGTTTAAGATCCTTCAGATCAACTCAGACCTCATATACAGGGCTATGGCAGACTTCCAGACAGCTTAAGAGCACACCCAGATTTTGACACCATTACCATGAACAGTGTTTGTGCTGATTTTGAGTCCAATAAATAGAACAGGTAGGTATTTGAGCAGAACTACTCATGATACATTCATTGTAGGGCTGCAACTAACGATTATTTTCATAATCGATTAGTTGGCCGATTATTGCTTCGATTAATCGACTAATCGGATAAAACCCTAAAAAAAAAAAAGTGTGTATAATTTAGTTAATATTCTTGAGTATCTATATGTAGTGGTAAATATAACTATCCAGCTATATAGTTGGATATTTAATTAATCCACTCTGAAACAGATATATGTATTAGAGGTTTAAATGTGGTACATATCAGACTCAGAGATCAATATTTTTAAAAGACCTAAAACACTTTTGCAAATTTTCAGACCGGATTTGTATATAATCATGATAGACTCCCTTATTAATAGGCAGGTAGTTTGATACAAGCCACCTGCGTCTGCTGTCACTTTTGCTGGTAATACACAAACTAAATTTTTTTTAGAAAATTTTTAAAAACATTCATCCGATTTTTCTAACCATTAGTGTATATTGGTGTCCGGTGTCAACCACAGTGACAGGAAAATTTGAAGGAGCAGAATAGAAAACTTCTCGATCAAACAAATCTTCAAATAGTGGATGTGGTTTTTGCTCAGAAGTTTTATTCATTTTAAAATTTATTGTTAAAAGCAAGTGGAATTTTCAAACAACACTCGTCCATTCAACAAATATACAAATCATTTTTGAACAAATATAGATGCAAATATTTTTGTCCAAAAATCCAATACATGTATGGGAAGCAGAATACCTTTAGCAGCAGCATGCTTTTTTTTTTTTTTTCATGTGTATGTATATATAAAAAATATGCCCAGAAGTCGGATATGCAGGATATTTTAACTGGGAGTCAGACATAAAGGTATATGAAGGGTGGAGGGGGGGGGGGGGGGAAATAACATTTATATATTAAAGTAGTACTAAAAGCTGAGACTTTTTTTTTTCATGGATATAATAATTTTAAATACAGTATAATGCACAATACTAATAAACTTTTACTTTAAATGTAAATGTAATGCCTTATATCACCTCTAGTCTATCGGCCTCCACCTTCTCTGGGTTCAGATGCTGATCTTCCCAGCACAGAGCCCTTCCAGTGATTGTAAACGTTGGATTCTTTTCTTTTTAACAATCTTGTAATACTTATCCTCTCTGTGTAATGATTTTTCACAGAGCAGCACTGATTCTCCTCTTCTACCCCCCCCCCCCCCCATGGCACTTCCAGCCCCTTCTGCCTTCAAAGTGCCCCTATAGGAAGCAGCAAAGTATAGTACTGTACAGAGTGCCCCTATAGGAAGAAGCAAAGTATAGTACTGTACAGAGTGTCCCTATAGCAAGGTTTAAAAACCTCTGCCTTTAGAATCACTTGGTTCCTTCTCTTGCCCAGGACTACATTTCCCATGAGGCATTGCTCCTCACACATTCACAAGTTCTGTCATCTACTGACATGTATGGATGGTTTACTGAGCTGTATGTGGGTTGCACTGTATTTTCTGATATGTAAACAAATAATGCATTCTGTATGAAGGACAACTAATCGGCTGACGATTAATCGATTACGAAAATAGTTGACAACTATTTTCATAATCGATTAGTTGACGATTATAATCGATTAATCGATTAGTTGTTTCAACCCTAATTCATTGTAGAACCTTTTAAATAAAATAATGTGGTATACCTAGAATATTTCACACCCAGAGCAGATCAGTGATAAGCACTAAATTAAATAATAAATTGCCAGAAAAGTGACAAGCGTTACGTCCTATTATACGCGAGAAAAACTATTTCCTAAATTGGTGATCAGCACTGGTCCCATTTATTTTGGTGATCATTTGGGAAGCACCTCCTTACAGTGGTGGTCAGTATAGAAGTCATTCCTCCTTACATTGGTAGTCAATATACAAGTCCCCTCTACCCTGCCGATTGGTAGTCAGTTAAGGGCCCCTGTTAAACTGACAGTCAGTTTTAGCAATTCTCCCTTTCATTGGCAGTGAAAGTGAAGATGTTCCCTTTGGCAGTCAATGTAAATGTGACCCCCTTCAAAGTTGAAGTGTCCTCTTACATTGGTGGTCAGTGGAGAAGTGACAGGGGACACTTCAACTCCAACTACCAAGTCAGAGTTGAAGTGTCCCCATACACTGGTAGTCAGAATTGAAGTGTCCCCTTACACTGGTGGTAGTGGAGAGGTGACCCCTTACATTGGTAGTCCGAATTGAAGTGTCCCCTCACATTGATGGTAGTAGAGAAGTGACCCCTTACATTGGTAGTCAGTGGAGAGGTGACCCCTTACATTGGTAGTCCGAATTGAAGTGTCCCCTCACATTGATGGTAGTAGAGAAGTGACCCCTTACATTGGTGGTTAGAGTTGCAGTGTACCCTTACACTGATGGTAGTTCAGAAGAGACCCCTTACACTGGTGGTCAGTGGAGAGGTTACCCTTTACATTGGTAGTCAGGGTTGAAGTCTCCCCTTACATTGGTGGCAGTAGAGAAGTGACTCCTTACATTGGTGATGGTGGAGAGGTGTCCCCTTACATTGGTGGTTAGTGGAGTAGTGACTCCTTACATTGGTGATGGTGGAGAGGTGTCCTCTTACATTGGTCGTTAGTGGCCCCCTAAAAACAGCCACAGTAACACTGGAACAGAATGAATTGAAGGGGGCTCAGGAAAAAGGTTGGGCGATTTATGTCTCTTCAGCTGTTGAAAGCATGCTGAAATATGTAGCTCCTTAGAAGATTAAGGGGACAGATCATACATATATAGATCCAGACTTACCTTAGTGATGACGTCCAGTGTGACACGGTTGATCATTGCATGCATGCTCACATGCTGCTTCCCATCTGCCTTCTCTTCCAGTTGTTCCATTAGCTGCTCAGCCTTTTCATTAAATACTTCCACCATCTGCATTAGATACCTGAGAGAAAAATCAGACGTTCTGTAAAAATATTGCAATTTTTAATATAAGCCATCAGGTGCAAAGTACCATTTATTTACTACAGAACTGCAGGCAAACATGAGAACCTACTCTGAAGGCTGGGGCTACACTGGCCATTAAATAATTTTGCTACTGCAAAACAGAAACTGTATGTTGACAGTTGTTATCACATTAACATCTACAGGGCCACCAACAAGGGGTAGCACTGGTCCTCATATATGGTGCCCAGGCCCCATCAGTTCAATGAGAGGCCTGGAAAAACTTTATGGTGCAGGCAGTTCCCCTTCTCCCCCTCTCTCTCTCACAATCTGTCAGTTGCTGAAGGTGCTCACATGGGCATTAATTCCAGTAATTTGGCCTTCCCCAATTCTAGAGCACTTCATTCTTCCCTCTGCTAACCAGCTTTATAGAGATGCCCACACTGCCAAAACTACCAATACCTGGTCACATGATCATGGTATGACTGTGCTTGATTGGCCAGCAAACTGGCCTGACCTAAACCCCATAGAGAATCTGTGGAGTATTGCCAAGAGGAAGATGAGAGACACCAGACCCAACAATGCGGATAAGCTGAAGGCTGCTATCAAAGAAACCTGGACTTCCATAACACCTGAGCAGTGCCACAGGCTGATCGCCTCCATGCCACGCCGCATTGATGCAATAATTTATGCAAATGGGGCCCCAAACCAAATATTGGACAGACTTTTCACTAAGCCAACATTTCTGTATTAAAAATCCTTTTTTTAATTGGTCTTATGTAATATTCAAATTTTCTGAGATACTGAATTTTGGGGTGTCACTAGCTGTAAGCCATAATCATCAAAAATAAAAGAAAGAAATGCTTGAAATCTATCACTCTGTGTGTAACACATCTATATAAAATATGAGTTTTCACTTTTTGAATTGAATTACTGAAATAAATTAACTTTTTGATGATATTCTAATTTTAGAAGATGCCTCTGTAATAAATAGGAAAAAGGTTGGCTGGACGTAGGATTTATTATTATATATTATATATTTATTATGAGGACTATAATTTTCAACTTTTATATTTAAAAAGTGTTAACTTTCTCTTGGCAAAAGCCTCTTTAAAGCTGTAAAAGTCACTGATAAACAAGCTATAGCGATTTATTTATGGCGTATGAAAAATAATTAACTTGATTACTGAGCAGTTTACGGTGTTGGGAAAGAAGGTAGAAAAGACAATACTCAGCATGAGTGGCCTGCACACCAACACACAGGAAAAATGTGAAGGCCATAGGGACAAATGAGAGCATTAAAACCTGGAACTTTTGGAATTATTATAGAGAAGGTGTTGTATACATTTACAGAAAAAGTAAAAACATTCTTTAGGAACGAATAAAATTCTACACCGGCACTCATCTTGTCCTGTGGAATTTATAGGCCTTATCTTTGATTAGACTCACGTGTGGCTGAATGCAGGGTCCATGATACGTCGCTGTTTATACCAATGCTGGTGGTCTGGATCTGTCAGCAGTCCTTTCCCCATGAACCTGCAGAGCAGAGAAAACGGGGAACACATATGTATCCCAGGATTTGTAATAGCAAACACATACATACCAACTGTCATGCATTGGCCACGACAGTCTCACAAATTCTGAATCCCAAGGCATGTCCTGGGATCGCAACATCAACCTTATTTGAGGTACTACCCATTCTTCGTAACCTAAAAGGCATTAAACAAAGGGGGATCAGGGCCACAAATGGGCAACCACCGCATACTTAGAGGCGGTGTCTGGGCAGGACCAACCCATAATGTGAGCCAGATGAGTGGTCACTGCATACTTACAGGCGGTGTCTGGGAGGGACCGACCCATAAAGTGGGCCTGAGAAGTAGGCACTTGCATATTTAGGGGCAGAGTCTGGATGGGGCCAACCCATAAAGTGGGGATGATTTGGGCACACCCACCCAGAAAGTGGTCAGACAAAACGCGGACCTTGGGAATTAACAGTATCCCAGGTTTTGCTACCGTAAGGTTAGTTAAATATGCAAACATGACAATGTCAGTCATAGTAGTTGGAGTTTCCTATGTTGTAGTAAGAGCCAAGTCTTCAGCATACCAAAGGGTTTTTTATACTCCCTATTTTAACATTTGCCTATCATGGCCCCAGCACCAACTGGAACTGAAGACATACTGTATGCGTCCATTCCAATGCCATTTTCTAAGCTACATTCCCCAAGAAAAAGCACCCACAGACATACTATAGAATGAACATTTACTGATCTGGATGGTGTTTGGCTGGATTGTATGATGTGAATAAATTAAATAAAAAAAATGCAGCGCTAAACCAAATAGATACATATGTAACCATGTGTAAATAAGTAGACATACATAAAGTGATCAGATGTATCATATCTGTAACAAAACGTGACTAATAATGATCAGATGTGTTGCCACATATAAAAGATAAAAAGTTCATGAAATGAGTCCCAAGTGAAAACAGAAACAAATGTGCATCCAAATTCATAGGCGACGGTGAACCGTGCCAGGGGACCCCACACCAAAGATCAATAAATGCGCTCACCGGAGGGTATGGACCCAAAATACCCTATAGTATATGGGCCATACAAGCTGGTATTGCTGTATACTTCCAAGAAAAGGCTGGAACAACGGATAATCAGGAAGGTAGCCAGAGCGTCTCAAATGGAAGCCGTGGATCTCTCACAGTCATACATGGAGGAACAAGCCAGACAAAAACGACATAGTGTAAAACTGCTAAAACTTTAATGGTTAAAAGGCAAAGAAACACTTACAAGCATCCAGTAGACAAAGGCATATAATACAGAAACTGATGGCATAAATGACGTTCCTATAATACAGAAACTGATGCCTATGTCTACTGGATGCTTGTAAGTGTTTCTTTGCTTTTTAACCATTAAAGTTTTAGCAGTTTTACACTATGTCGGTTTTGTCTGGCTTGTTCCAGGGCAGGTGCTAGACTATTTTATGCCCTAGGCAAGACCAGCTACTTGTGCCCACCCCCCAAAAAAAGGGAAGGGGTTAAAAACTCCTCTATGTCATACCCAGTGACCCTGATCCGATGGTTCCTCCATGTTATGCTTTCATACCCAGTGACCTCCCATATTGCTCCATGTCACACTCAGGGACCTTAATGTCCCTCTGTGTCACACCCAGGGACTTTGATGTTTTTCAATGTCACACCCTTGGACCCCAATATTCCTCCATGTCATGCTGTCATACCCACTGACCCTGATGTTCCTCCATGTCACACCCAGGGACCCCCGTGTTCCTCCATGTCATGCTGTCATACTCAGTGACCCCAATGTTCCTCTATGTCAGACCCTGATGTTTTTCCATGTCACAGTTGGGGACCCTGATATTTCTCCATGTCACACCTGGGGACCCTGATGTTCCTCCGTGTCACACTTGGGGACCCCAATCCCCCATGGCACACCCAGGGACCCCAATTCCTCATGGCACACCCGGTGACCCCGAACTCCTGTTACACCAGGTGACCCCTATCCTCCATGTCACACCTGGTGACTCTGATTCCCCATGGCCCACCCGGTATGAAGAGAGTGGCCCGCACTCTGCCCTCCTTCAGAGTGATCCTGCTGATTCCTTCTCCCAGGACGCTCCTCTCCTGGACCACAGTACTCACCACAGCTCCAACCGGCTCCTGGTGGATGGAAAAGCAGCAGTCAGAGAGCTCCGCATGTCCATCACCAACCTCCTCAGATCCTTCCGGTGCCTCGTCGCTTCTGCCCAAGTAAAGGTTCCGCCCTCCAGTGCCGAGCTCCGGCTCAGGTTCAGCTCTCCTCCACTCCCTGCTTAATACCAACCCAGGGAAATGAACGGCTGCCTACCAGCTCAGTAACAGAGAGTTACTTCCTGCCTGGGATTAAGACCGTTCAGCTCCAGCTGAAGAGGATCATCATCATGCAGGCAGTACTCTGGTGGGCTCCATTCCTGCCTCTTGGGGCCCCTCCAACAGTGGTGGAAAGCCAGGGCCTGATAGTTCCACCACTGCCCAAGACACCGCCGCCTCTCCCCTCAGCTCACAATAATCATTCATGATGGAGAGAGAGTGCTGACTCCTGGCTGCACCCCTAGGTGGCAATGCTCCCTAGGCGGCTGCCTAGTCTGCCTAGTGGAAGCACCGGCCCTGGCTTGTTCCTCCATGTAGGACTGTGAGAGATCCACGGCTTCCATTTGAGACGCTCTGGCTACCTTCCTGATTATCCGGTGTTCCAGCCTTTTCTTGGAAGTATACAGCAATACCAGCTTGTATGGCCCATATACTATAGGGTATTTTGGGTCCATACCCTCCGGTGAGCGCATTTATTGATCTTTGGTGTGGGGTCCCCTGGCACGGTTCACCGTCACCTATGAATTTGGATGCACATTTGTTTCTGTTTTCACTTGGGACTCATTTCATGAACTTTTTATCTTTTATATGTGGCAACACATCTGATCATTATTAGTCACGTTTTGTTACAGATATGATACATCTGATCACTTTATGTATGTCTACTTATTTACATATGGTTACATATTTATCCATGTGGTTTAGCACTGC
The DNA here is from genome assembly GCF_965119305.1 of Pelophylax lessonae. Taxonomy (NCBI): domain Eukaryota; kingdom Metazoa; phylum Chordata; class Amphibia; order Anura; family Ranidae; genus Pelophylax; species Pelophylax lessonae. The sequence goes on along the minus strand of NC_138780.1, from coordinate 189,390,779 downwards.
ATTTTTTTTTATTTAATTTATTCACAACATATGTCAGTTGATGTGCTAGCAGATTTTTTCCTTGTTTCTTATAACTTTGGTTAGCGCAGTTTGATATACCATATTTTTTTCTACTGGATTGTATGACCATTTTATGCCTATGTTTCAGCAGACTGTCCATGGGAGGTACAATAGTTAGTGTCCCCACAGGGAAGTCTCAGCTACCTTCCTTATTGACATAAACTTGTACACGAAGCTCCATCTCTTTTTTTTTTTTTTAAATCTTTACATGCTGGTGATTGGATAATGCCTGCACATCCAACCACCCTCTAATATTAAATGTGCTGCCATAGGGTGTCTATAGATTACCAATATAAAAAAGCGATTCTGCTGTTTTCAGTAATCAAGCTACATGGAAACGCAGTAGCTTTTACATGTAGCATTTCTGACTCTTGGAAGCCATCATCACTGCACAAAGGTTTTCACTCTCTTTAATTGGACCAGTGTTCCTCAACCTTTTTTGTTAAATTGCTGCACCCTTTCAAAATAAGCAAAATACTGAGGCAGTCCATTTCAAAATGTAAATGCTACTTATCAACAGAAAACCTAAGCCTGGGATCATGCACACAATTGCATTGATGAAATTAACATCAGAAGCTCCCTGTACATGGGAGCCCACCATCATATCAAAGTCCTTCCATCACACAGTCCCTTATCATAAAGTCCACCAATTGCATAGTTACCCATCACACAGTTGCCCCATCATAGAGTCCCCCAGTCACACAGTCCAACCGCCATCGCAGTGTCCCCCTGTGCACATCAGATTCCTACCTTTTGGCTCCTACAGCATGGCAGAGGGCAGGAGGTGGAGCAGATCTGGAGGAGGTGAACTTCAGTCTTCTGTTGAATGCTATAGCCTGCATACCAACCTACTCTTGATCATCAGGCAAGTCAGCAAGTCACCAACACAAAAGCAATGAATGATACTGCTTATCATGGCTGGCGTAGATCGTCATTTGTTGTAATTATGCTGGAGAGCAGACTGCCTGCACCATGGCAAGTGATGGCACTAATCCATGGAAAACTGAGTTGGGTGCTCGCAGGACCCTGGGAGAGTCCAAATGGCACCCCAGGGTGCTGCAGTGGAATGGAGAAACAAGAACTGAGCTTTCACCACTCATGTGCAGGCAAACTGGGAAGATTAAAGTCTCAGGAATGCACTAATGTTGGGTACATCTCTGACTGTCAGCCATTCTCTGGGCGATGCTATATATATATATATATACACATATAGTGATAGCCGCGCTAGGTAATACCAAACACATAAACTTGAAAAAAAAAATTATATATATATATACACACACACACACACACACACACACACACACACACACACACACACACACACACACACAGCATCTCACAAAAGTGAGTACACCCCTCACATTTTTGTAAATATTTTATTATATCTTTTCATGTGACAACACTGAAGAAATGTCACTTTGCTACAATGTAAAGTAGTGAGTGTACAGCTTGTATAACAGTGTAAATTTGCTGTCCCCTCATAATAACTCAACACACAGCCATTAATGTCTAAACCGCTGGCAACAAAAGTGAGTACACCCCTATGTGAAAATGTCCAAATTGGGCCCAATTAGCCATTTTCTCTCCCCGATGTAATGTGACTCGTTAGTGTTACAAGGTCTCATGAAGGGAATGGGAAACAGGTGTGTTAAATTTGGTGTTATCGCTCTCACTCTCTCATACTGGTCACTGGAAGTTCAACATGGCACCTAATAGCAAAGAACTCTCTGAGGATCTTAAAAAAAAGAATTGTTGCTCTACATAAAGAAGGCCTAGGCTATAAGACTATTGCCAAGACCCTGAAACTGAGCTGCAGCACGGTGGCCAAGACCATACAGAGGTTTAACAGGACAAGTTCCACTCAGAACAGGCTTCGCCATGGTCAACCAAAGACTTTGAGTGCTCAGCGTCATATCCAGAGGTTGTCTTTGGGAAATAGACATATGAGTGCTGCCAGCAATGTTGGGACAGCAAATTTACACTGTTATACAAGCTGTACACTCACTACTTTACATTGTAGCAAAGTGTCATTTCTTCAGTGTTGTCACATGAAAAGATATAATAAATTATTTACAAAAATGTGAGGGGTGTACTCACTTTTGGGAGATACTGTATATTTTAAGTGTGTTTGGTATTAGTTAGCGTGGCTATCACTATATATAGCATTTGTCATTTTTGCACATTTCAGTGAGAATTCCTATAGCTGCCGCTGATGATGATGATTCATTTTATGACACAATTTCTGTTGCACCAGTGACACATTCTTTGGGAGATGCTTAGGAATATGGATAAGAGATGCTGGAACCCTGAGAATCCTGTATATGTTTGCTTTATATTTATTGTTGGCATCCAATAGTACAGCAATATTAAAAATGTACAAAATCTGAATATTACATAGTTACATAGTTACATAGTAGGTGAGGTTGAATAAAGACAATAGTCCATCCAGTTCAACCTGTGTAGGCATGTGTGGCTGTAATCATCTCCCATACCCCTGAATGTTCTGATCCTTGAGATGTAAGTCTAAGAGTCTTTTGAAAGCCACCATACTACCCGCAGAAACCACCTCTTGTGGTAGAGAATTCCACAATCTTGTTGCCCTAACAGTAAAGAACCCCCCGCGTTGCCTGAGGTTAAAACGCTTCTCCTCTAATCGCATTGTATGCCCTCGAGTCCTCATGCAATCCCTTCGAATGAACAGCTTTTTTTCTAAGCTGGGATCCCCATTAAGATATTTATAAATTGCTATCATGTCCCCCCTCAGACGTCTCTTCTCCAGGGAGAATAAATCGAGCGATTGTAGACGCTCTTCATAGTCAAGGTCCTCCAATCCCCTAATTAGTTTAGTTGCCCTTCTCTGGACTCTCTCCAGCTCCAACACATCCCTCCTGAGGACTGGCGACCAGAACTGGACGGAATACTCCAGATGCGGTCGGACCAGAGTTTTATAAAGTGGAAGGATTATAGTCTTATCTCTGGAATGCATCCCTTTCTTTATGCATGCTAATATTCTGTTGGCTTTGGAAGCTGCCGCTTGACATTGCATGCTGTTTCCTAATCTATCATCAACCAATACTCCCAGATCCTTCTCCATTTTTGATTCCCCCAAGGGCTCCCCTCCTAACGTGTATTGTGATTTTATGTTTTTAGTCCCCAAGTGCAAAACCTTACACTTCTCCACGTTAAACCTCATTTGCCATGTCGTTGCCCACTCTGTTATTTTGTCCAGGTCATTCTGCAGGATATCTGCTTCATGTTGTGAAGTTATTGCCCTGGGTATATTGGGCTAGTGGCTTCTTCAAACTGAAGAGCTTCCATGATGACTTTGGGTTTTGATAGAAAGAAGTGAATTTAGAACTGAAGTAGCACACTGTATTATTCAAGTCCGAATACAAGTTTATTCCAATAATAAGCTGTTTGCAAAGCCAACAAAGTTTGGGACCTGTACTCCTCAGGGCTTGAAAAAAAATGGACTAACTAAATTGTGCATGTGGACTCACCATTTCAAACATCCAACCATAGGCAATTATTGAATCCACATATACGGTTTCATTTTTTCCAAGCCCTGATGAACTGTAGCCTCTTAATCGCTTGCCGACCGCCGCACGACTATTTACTGCGGCGGTCAGCCCCTCACAGGCAGAGCGACGTAGGACCCCCCCGCGTGTGTGACCGGCGGACCCGATCGTCTGCCGGTCACTCGGCGATCGTCGGGGGAGAGGGAGAAAGGCAGGCGGCTAATGTAAACCAGCCGCCTGTCATTCTCCCCGGTGTATGAATGATGATCATACGGTTCTACTATGTAGAACAGTTGATCACTGTTCCTACACCTCAAGCCACAGCCAATCACAGTTAGAATCACGCCCCTAGGGACACACATAACCCCTCCCTCTCAAAAAAAGTTAACCCCTTCACTGCCAGTGTAATTTTACAGTAACAGTGCATATTTATAGCACTGATTACTGTAGTAATGTCACTGGTAACCCAAAAAGTGTCAAAAATGTCAGTCAAGGGTCCGATCTGTCCACCGCAATGTCGCAGTACCGCAAAAAAAAAAATCGCAGATCACCGCCATTACGCGTAAAAAAAAAAAAAACAACAAAAATTGACAGAAATCTTTCCCTTTGTTAGTAAACGCGATAACTTTTGCGCAAACCAATCAAAATACGCTTTTTGCGATTTTTTTTTACCAAACATATGTAGCATAAAACAAATTGGCCGAAAATGTTAAAAAAATTTTGATTTTTACATTTTTTTTGGGGAATTTCAAATAAAAAATTTTGAAAAATATTGTTATTTTTGCAAAATTGACGCTCTTTTTTTGTTTATAGCGCATGATCAAAAAAAAAAAAAAAAAAAAAAAAATCGCACAGGTGATCAAATACCACCAAAAGAAAGCTCTGTTTGTGGAAAAAAAAGGACGCCAAATTCGTTTAGGTACAGCGTCGCACGACCGCGCAATTGTCCGGTAAAGTCACGCAGTGCCGAATCGCAAAATAGGCCCTGGTCAGGAAGGGGGTAAAATCTTCCGGGGCTTAAGTGGTTAAACCTGTTGACTTTGCAAACAATTTATCATTACAATAAACTTACTTTTGGACTTATTATTTGGAATATTAGGTTGTAGTACCTTGCAAATTTCAACCAAAACTAAGCAGCACTCTAGAGTGGACAGTATCCAACAATGAACATTACACTGTCATGTCCTCTTGAAAATAATCTATTATACTATAAGATCATTGGGGAATTTATGAAAATAGAGGGAGATATATTACGTACACTATATGGCCAAACGTTTGCCCACCACACCTATTTAAAGCTGTTGGACATCCCATTCCAAAACTATAGCCAATAATATGGAGTTGCCTCCTCCATCTTTTGTAGCTAGAACATCCTTCTTTGTTCTGGGGAGGGCTTTCCACAAGATTTTGGAATATCTTTTGGAATTTGGGCTCATTTGTGAGGTCAGGTACTGATTTTGGATGAGAAGACCTGGCTTGCACCTCAGCATTCCAAAAAGGAGTTCAGTAAGGGTTGAGGTCAGGGCTTGTACAGGATAATGGAGTTCCTCCATTCCAAACTGGTCACACCAGGTATTTATAGAGCTGGCTTTGTACACAGGGGGACAGTCATGCTGGAACGAAAAAAAGGGTCTTCACCAAACGATTACTATGAGGTTGGAAGAGCACAATTGTCTGCAATGTCTTTGTATGATGTAATATTAACAGCACCCTTCACTGGACACCCCTAAACTCCAACAAACAGCACCCTTCACTGGACACCCCTAAACTCCAACATTTGGAGAGGGATCTCCATAGCTTTGGCCATAGTGTGTTATGCACCAATGTGCAATGCTGACTTACCTCTTACCGAACAGATAAAAGAGACGATTGTAGGTTATTGGGTCTTTGGGGTAATCCGGTGACATCAAGCACTCCTGTACAGAGATTACAGTGAATTATTCCAGAATAAGAGTCCAGTTATACATTCAATCTGATGAAGTCTATTACTCTGGGCAAAATCACATCAAGAAGAGAAAATGGGAAGCAGCTCAACCTGAATTTAACTGGCAAGGGAAGGGCATGTGGTGGAAAATTCACTACGAGCGCACAGGGAGGTTGATTTACTAAAGGCGAAGTCCTGCAAAATAAATTATGCGTGCTTGAACCAAATTTGCCTACGCTAATCCAAAGAACACCACATTTCCAAGTATGGACCAGGCTAAGGGCAGCCTTGAAGCCCACTCTTAAAACGTACTGACTAAAAAATTTAGGTTAAAATTAGACGTTATGGGAGAGGTTAAAAGGAGGAAAAAGAGGAATTGCCACCGATCTCCATTCATCTTCATCTATAATCTCCCCAGAAATCTGCCTCCCAAATGCTCTGCAGGTTTCTATCATCCAATCATGTACAAACAAAAATGCTGTTTTTTTTAATTTTCATTGAACGTGATTGGGTATTCTTTGCAAAGTATATTTGCCTTTAGTAAATCAACCCCATATTGAATAAACGAAGTGTGGCGTATCTCATATCAGGACTGTGAACAAAGAAGACATTCAGAATCCCTCTAGATGTGAAATCTACTTTTCACAATTGCCTATCTAGGCTTTGCCAAACGTATGCAGAAACGGTCGGTTTGCAATAGTTTGTGTTCTCTTCCTCTAGCAATTACATGAGTGCACTGCAATATAGGAATCCTCCTCAATGGCTCTGGGTAGTGAAGACAGAGGTAGCTCCTCTGTATGTTTGATTGTCAATCAGTGCAGTCAGGCTTAACCACTTGCCGTCTGTTCACTAGAGCTGTACTGCGGCAAAGTGGCTCTTGTAGGTCTGACGACGTAGACCTACGTCGGCAGACACTCCCCTTTCTTGGCGGCGCGCGCGCGCCGCCGGAGGCTTGCTCCCACTGTATTCAGTCACACAGGAGTCAGGCCAGCGATTGCCGCTGCCCTTCCCCGATCATCGGGGAATCAAGTGTGGAGATCCGCCTGCTTGTGTAAACTAAGCGGGCGGATCTCCTAAGTGACAGGCAGGGTCAGATTGCAGGGTTCAGCATAGCTGAACCTGTGATCTGTCCCTGTGTCACTCAGTCACCTCCCCTCACACACGTTAGTAAGCACCAGGCATACATTAACCCCTCCCTCTCCAATAAAAATTAACCCCTTCCCTGCCAGTGTCATTTTTACAGTAACAGTGCATATTTATAGCACTGATTACTGTGGTAATGTCACTGGTACCCCCAAAAGTGTCAAAAATGTCAGTCAAGGGTCCAATCTGTCCGCCACAATGTCGCAGTCCCGCAAAAAAAAAATAATTGCAGATCGCCACCATTACTCGTTAAAAAAAAACACCAAAAATGACAGAAATCTTTCCCTTAGTTAGTAAACGCAATAACTTTTGCGCAAACCAATCAAAATACGCTTATTGTGATTTTTTTTTTACCAAACATAGGTAGCAGAAAACAAATTGGCCAAAAATTAAAACAATTTTTGATTTTTACATTTTTTTTTTCAGGGAATTTCATATAAAAAAAATGTGAAAAATATTATTTTTTCAAAATTTACACGCTTTTTGTTTATAGCGCAAAAAGTAAAAATTGCACAGGTGATCAAATACCACCAAAAGAAAGCTCTGTTTGTACGAAAAAAAGGACGTAAATTTCGTTTGGGTACGGCGTCGCACGACCGCGCAATTGTCAGTTAAAGTCGCACAGTGCCGAATCGCAAAAAGTGGCCCAGATGTATGACAGCAAAATCCTCCGGTGGTAAAGTGGTTAAAGAACAACTCCAAATTTTCTTCCTGAAAACCAAAGATGCATGGTGCATGTAAATGAATCACAACCCCACCGTCAGTTTATGTGTAACTTACCTCCTTTAGCAGCAGGTTTCTGTGTCTGTGATGTCACTCCTCCTCCTGGCTGAATGTCTACGTTTTCGGACTTCCTGTTTCCTTCTTTTCCAGCCCTGATACTACATGTCCCATGATAATTTGAGCCTCTGTAACTTCATGATGGGCTATGGGAGTTACTTGTACCAGCTGGGAGTGTTGATGAGGGCGGGTCCTAGTATCATTATGGGTGTTTCTGGGCCTTCAGGTGAGTGGTGAAAGGTGTAAATGTGTCATACCGCCTCTTGTGTCATTCCTGTCTTGCAGAATGCCAAAGAATAATGGCTTACTGCAAGACTACGGAGGAAAGGCTGTGGGGGTTATAATAAAAGGGGTTTCCTTCATATGTAAATCATTCACTTCACAGAGAGGGAGGGCATGATCTGAGGGGTGGGATTCTCCCTGTTCACACTGGTCGGCATATTTAACTGGACAGGATTGAATACTAATTGTGACCCATTCAATCCCGCCCAGCAGCAGCACAGCTAGCTTTCAGAACAGGCTGGGTATAAAGGAGCTTCCTTCTTGAATAATGCTGTGATCTGTGAGGCGGGACTTGGAAGGTTTGGACTCCTCCTGTAGGAATTTAATGCTAATTAGAATGTATTCAATCCCCCCCATCAGAGCTGTGATGAAGTTACATCATTTGCAGTGTCTGAAAGACTACAAAGGGGAGTGTCACATGATACAAAGCCACAACTAAACCCAAATTATCAGGGGATCTGCAGACAACAGAGCAACATGGTACAGAGGTATGATCTATGCTGGGATTGATCATTCTATTTAGCAATAAAATAATTGTAACCTGAACCTGAGCTTTACGGCTCTCAATGCATAGGAAACGAAAAGGCAAAGTCATTGTACATTTCCTTGTTGGATGAAGAGGGGCAGCTGACTTCTCACCTTCACAGATTCAGGATCCGTAGAGAGGATTATAACGTAGTGCAAAAAGTTTATTCGATAAACGGGCCCATACTCCTCTGCCCTACAACAAAAGATAAGGGAAAAATGCATAACTGACATGTTCTTTCTCGAATAACCTAACATTCACCTGTACTAGAGGCTTGTGTTCACTCCAGAACCACTCCTCTTCCCTTACAAGCCAATGGGATGTGTTAGTAGAGAGTCGAAATGCAAGAAATCATATCATGTCCAGTATTATCACCCATCACTGCCAGCATAAGCCCAGATGAAGGAACTTTGAGCCCCTGAAACGCGTTAGACCTATCATGAAAAAAGTGTTGACTCGCTAAGACTTATGGTGCTCTCAACCTTGGCATATACTCCAAGGCAACAGGAATGGAATAGAGGCTGGAAGCAGGTTGATGTGGTCAACTTTAGATCAAATTCACCTATGAAGCGTCTTTATTTCACCTAAAAGCATACTGCACTTGCCCATGGAGAAAAGCCCTTAGGATGTAGTAGCTACCAATAGGTCTCAGGGGTCATAAAAAGTCTCCATCAGGGGTCAGCTGGTCACCTGGTCCGGTCAAGGTAGCCTGTTTGATGGGGATACATCATGGTCCTCCAATGACCAGACCAACTTTATCTTAGTACAGATTTCTTTTAAAGTATTTGTAAATCCAATCACTAAACTCTTTTACCATCTCCAGTCTGACACTTTTCTGCCACTTTGTGTTCACATGTAACAATTACGTAGTATTTATTGCTAGAAAATTACTTAGAATCCCCAAACAATATACATTATATATATATATATATATATATATATATATATATATACACACACACACACACACACACACACACACATATACACATACATACATACATACATACATACACATATATATATATATATATAATATATATATATATATATATATATATATATATATATATATATATATATATTTATATATTTTTTTTACCCCTAGAGAATAAAATGGCGGTAGTTGCAATTTTTTATGTCACATGGTTTTTCCGCAGCAGTTTTTCAAATGTAATTTTTTGAGAAAAAATACACTTTAACCACTTCCTGACCATGCTATAGCAGAATGACGGCTACAGTGTGGCTGGCAAGTCCTGGGAGGTCTCTTTCAATTACTGCGTCCGCAATGACGCACAGGCAGGGCGCTCTGTGAATGCTGTGTCACTAGAACACAGCTGATAATAGATCGGGGTAAAGGGCCAATCACAGCAGCCTTTTACCATGTAATCAGCCGTGTCCAATCACAGCTGATCATGATGTACACACAAGCCGGCTATTGGCATTCCTTTCCTCAAGCAGACAGTGTGAGGAGAGGAGAGCTGACAACCGGTTTGTGCAAAAGGGACATCTACACTGATAATCAGGGCACTGATTATCAGTGCAGTACCAACAGTGCCTACTAGTGCTGCCAGTCACTGCCCACCAGTGCTGCCAATCAGTACTGTTAGTGCCTCCTCATCAGTGCTGCCTATCAGTGGCCTTCAATGCTGCCTATCAGTGCCGCCTATCAGTGCACATCAGTACAGCCTTATCAGTGCACATCAGTGAAGGAGAAAAATTACCCGTTTGCAAAATTTTATAACAAACTATAAAAAAAACTTTTTTTTTTCACTATTTTCGGTCTTTTTTTGTTTATTTAGCAAAAAACAAAACAAAAAAAAAAAAAAACAGTGGTTTAAATACCACCAAATAAACAAGCAAAACATTTTTGGGGGAGCATACCCATGTATTTCTAAAGATAGTGTAGGATCCACTGATAATGGGGTACTTTGACGTAGTAGTGGGCTTGAGCACGATATGGCCATATGGTGGGACCAAATCCCCATTTTTATTTATGGATTGTCTTCAGATTTGGTAGTCATTTCTTTTGCATGTGCGCGCTATTCTTTTTTAATATTAAATACCACCAAAGGAAAGCTCTATTTGTGTGAAAAAAAAAAAAAAAAAAATGATAAAAATGTCATTTGGGTACAGTGTTGCACGACTGCACGCAATTGTCATTCATAGTCTGGCAGTGCTGAAAACTGAAAATTGGCCTGGGTAGGAATGGGTTAAAAGTGCCCAATAGGCAAGTGGTTACTGAATAATAAAATAAATAAATAAAAAATATATAAGTAAATAAAAAAAAACACAATATATACACCCCAATTTTATTTTTACACTGTTACTATAATAAAAAAAAAAAAAATCTTTGATCACTTTTATTGCTAGCACAAAGAATGTAAACATCCCTTGCTACAACAATATAGCATGACAGGTCCTTTTTATGGAGAGATCTGGGGGTCTAACAGTGTCAGTTAGTGTCCGCAATATCGCAGTCCCGCTATTAGTTGCTGATCGCCGTCATTACTAGTAAAAAAAATTAAATAAAATTTATATATCCCATAGTTTGTAGATGCTATAACTTTTGCGCAAACCAATCAATGTGCGCTTATTGGGATTTTTTTTTTACCAAAAATATGTAGCAGAATACATATTGGCCTAAATTGATAAAAAAAACAAAAAAAAAAAAAACAAACGGTTTATTGGATATGTTTTTTAGAAAGTAAAAAAATTTTTTTTGTTTTCAAAATTGTTGGTCTTTTTTTGTTTATAGCGCATCAAATAAAAACCGCAGTCGTGATTAAATACCACCAAAAGAAAGTTCTATTTATGGGGGAAAAAAAAAAAATGACAGCATTGCATGACTGCAGGAATATCAGTTAAAGTAATGCAGTGCCGTAAAGCAAAGAATGGCCTCATCATGAAGAGCAATAAATCTTCCAGAGGTCAAGTGGTTATCTCTGCTCTAATCAATGTTCATAAACAATTTCAGCGTCCTTTCACACCGGCTTCCCGCTCGGCGGACTCAGTTTTGCTCAGCGGGGGACCGATCCGCTGATCCACGCTGAGCAGGCGGATGACAGCTCCGTCTCCGCTTACTTTGCAGAGATGGAGCTGTCAGATCCCCGCCTGTATGTTTTTATCCGATCCTCCAGACGGATGGAAAATAGGGTTACTATTCATCTGGATTTCACGGACAGGATCAAGTCGGAGAGCAGCGGGTGTCAGCGGACAATTCACCACTGACATCTGCCGCTCCATAGGGGTGCATGCAGCATCCGATCAGGTCCGCCTGAAAAACAGACCGGGACCAGATCAAAAAGCCAGTGTGAAAGAGGCCTTACTTTTGTATCTCTCTATCTGCCGTTTGAACAATGTTTATAAACACTGGGGAAAATTAACAAAGAGCTGTGCAAGCTCAAGCCTGCACAGCTCTTCTAAATTTAGAACATGGAGGTCACATCTGGTGGGAATCTACAGCAGTTTTCTATATGAAAAACTGCCGTATTCCCTCTGTTAATCAGGTGCAGACGTGAGCTAGTGTCCATTGCACACTGAAATAGAAACTGCACAGGCACAGGTGGGGCAGAAAGACTACCCAGTGCCATCTTAAGAGCATTAAAGGGCCCCAGGCAATGCAGTGCACTGGGGCCCCGCCTACACAATCAACCACGAGAATAAAATGGCAAATTATCGATAAGGCGATATTTATTGCTACAGCCGTGCCAGGATAATGATAGCTTCCAAGTTTGGCAGCTGGGTCCAGTGAACACACACATGGACGGGAATCAGACTCCACTGTCCTGTGTGCGCCTGTTCCCTTGGAGGCAGACAGGCATTCCTGCAGTTGTGGGCTCCCCCTCCACGGCCCAAGTGGCCTGACAGCAGCGCAGGGCCAACAGGCGCTTGCCACCTGCTAAGTTCAGCAGCGGGATGCACACAGGAATCGGGACTAATGCTTGGCTGGGCCTGGGCAAGTGGGGCCCCTGAGCAACTGCCCAGCGTGCCCATTCGGTAAGATGGCCCTGGGTCTACCTGCTCTGTTTGCATACCACTTCTGACAGTTAATACAGCTTTGATAATACAGGCAGGGCTGCTGTTAGAAATCACGGGGCTCTGCACAGCCTACCTAGCAGCCCCCCCCCCCCCCCGAATATATAAGGACAATATTTTCACAAAAAATACACTAAAATCCTTATTTGTGGACACAAACATAACAGAGAACCTGTGTGAATTAGCCCTCTTGAATTGTTTTTTACATTTAACAAAAAAAAAAAAAAAAATATTATATATTTTTTAAAAATGTTTACAATTATTAAAATTTATTTAAAATTAAAATTATTACAATGTTTAACTATCATTTTATTTATTTTACAATTTTCAATATTTTTTTTTTACAGGACAGGGAAGCCTGCAGCGCTGCGGGGGTGGGGGCACAGTGAAAGGGGGGGGGGACACAAGGAAGGGGGGGGGGAAATCGGGGTCGGAGAAGCTAATACAGTAATGATGCCCTGTGTCTATGTCACTCACCGCAGCAGCTGAAAGCTGGCAGGAGGGGGAGAAACTGGCTTTCAGCTGCTGCACAGAGCCGAACAGGGCTTCATTCTGTAATTGCCCCTCCACCCGACCGCACCGATTCCCCATGCTGTTGGGCCCCCCGTGTGCCCGGGCCCCCTACAGGAGGACTGGTGGTCCCCCCCCATCAGCGGCCCTGAGTACAGGGCAGCTCCCATGCTATCATTTTGATAGTTCGGAAATTGCCAGCAAGTCTGGGGGAAGTGGGAGAGCAACAGTATGGCAGAAAGACACAACATGCTACACTAAATACTCTTGTATACTCCGATTATATATATATATTTTTTTTTCCCCACTGGGGAGATTGTCTTCACTTTCTGTCCTGAAGATGCAAAAGGAAATTTGAGAAAATCTCCCATCTATTGACTTTTGTGCCTTTTTGCTACTTTTTATACAAGACCATTTTTTCACCCTTAGAAGTTCACTTTACATTCACTTTCTGCCAGTTTCTTTGTGCATTGACTTGCTGCCAGTTTCTTTGTGCAGAGTCATTCACTGATAAAGCTGGACACTCCCTGTACAGAGTCCTGTGCCACTCAAAGTGAAGAAATATATCTAATCCCCGGCAACTGCTATGTATAATTTGCCTGTGATTTCACTGTGTAAGGAGGCAATGGAATTTTTCAGGCTGATTAATGACTTAACTCTTCATGTCCACTCGCCGACAGCCTAACTGGGAAAATCCATCAATGCTTTGACGTTTAATACTGGGGTTATGGCTGCAGCTAGATGCTATAAATTAATAAATAAATATAAAATAAAAAAAAAAAACCACAATATATACCCCAATTTATTTTATTTTGCATTTATTTATTAATTTATAATAAATTTATTATATAATTTTTTTTATTTTTACACTGTTACCATAAAAAAAAAAAAAAAAAAAATCTTTGATCACTTTTATTGCTAGCGCAAAGACGGTAAACATCCCTTGCGCTATATATAATTTATAATTTTTTTTTTTTTTTTTTTACACTGTTACCATAAAAAAAAAAAAATCTTTGATCACTTTTATTGCTAGCGCAAAGAATGCAAACATCCCTTGCGCTATATATAATTTATAATTTTTGTTTTTTTATTTTTACACTGTTAGCATAAAAAAAAAAATCTTTGATCACTTTTATTGCTAGCGCAAAGAATATAAACATCCCTTGCGCTATATATAATTTATAATTTTTTTTTATTTTTACACTGTTACCATAAAAAAAAAAAAAAAATCCTTGATCACTTTTATTGCTAGCGCAAAGAATGTAAACATCCCTTGCGCTATATATAATTTATAATAATTTATAAATTTTTTTATTTTTACACGGTTACCATAAAAAAAAAAATATTTGATCACTTTTATTGCTAGCACAAAGAATGTAAACATGCCTTGCGCTATATAGAATTTATAATTTTTTTTTTATTTTTACACTGTTACCATAAAAAAAAAAAAAAAATATTTGATCACTTTTATTGCTAGCGCAAAGAATGTAAACATCCCTTGCGCTATATATAATTTATAATTATTTATAATTTTTTTTTCATTTTTACACTGTTACCATAAAAAAAAAAAAATCTTTGATCACTTTTATTGCTAACGCAAAGGATGCAAACATCCCTTGCGCTATATATAATTTTTTTTTTTTTTTTTAATTTTTACACTGTTACCATAAAAAAAAAAAAAAAAAAATCTTTGATCGCTTTTATTGCTAGCGCAAAGAATATAAACATCCCTTGCGCTATATATAATTTATAATAATTTATAATTTTTTTTTATTTTTACACTGTTACCATAAAAAAAAAAATAAAAAATCTTTGATCACTTTTATTGCTAGCGCAAAGAATGCAAACATCCCTTGCGCTATATATAATTTATAATTTTTTTTTTATTTTTACACTGTTACCATAAAAAAAAAAAAAAAATCTTTGATCACTTTTATTGCTAGCGCAAAGAATGTAAACATCCCTTGCGCTATATATAATTTTTTTTTTTTTTTTTTACACTGTTACCATAAAAAAAAAAAAAAATCTTTGATCACTTTTATTGCTAGCGCAAAGACGGTAAACATCCCTTGCGCTATATATAATTTATAATTTTTTTTTTTTTTTTTTTACACTGTTACCATAAAAAAAAAAAAAAAAAATCTTTGATCACTTTTATTGCTAGCGCAAAGAATGCAAACATCCCTTGCGCTATATATAATTTATAATTTTTGTTTTTTTATTTTTACACTGTTAGCATAAAAAAAAAAATCTTTGATCACTTTTATTGCTAGCGCAAAGAATATAAACATCCCTTGCGCTATATATAATTTATAATTTTTTTTTATTTTTACACTGTTACCATAAAAAAAAAAAAAAATCCTTGATCACTTTTATTGCTAGCGCAAAGAATGTAAACATCCCTTGCGCTATATAAAATTTATCATTTTTTTTTTATTTTTACACTGTTACCATAATATAAAAAAATCTTTGAATCACTTGTATTGCTAGCGCAAAGAATGTAAACATCCCTTGGGCTATATATAATTTATAATTTTTTTTAATTTTTACACTGTTACCAAAAAAAAAATCTTTGATCACTTTTATTGCTAGCGCAAAGAATGTAAACATCCCTTGCGCTATATATAATTTATAATCATTTATAATTTTTTTTTATTTTTACACTGTTACCATAAAAAAAAAAAAATCTTTGATCACTTTTATTGCTAGCGCAAAGAATGTAAACATTCCTTGCTATAACAATATAGCATGACAGGTCCTTTTTATGGAGAGATCTGTGGGGGTCTAAAAGACCTCCTCTACCCTTTAAAAGTAAAGATTAAAAAAAATAAAAAAAAAATATAAAGTTGATCTCTTGCTTGTTGGCCTGGTTTACATGGAACCAGAAGTAACGTCATGATCTTGCTCCGGTCCTTCTAGGCCATAGGGATGTGCGGAGGCCATCTTTCCTTGCTTATCTCTGTGCCCAGCCGCCACCAGCGCCGGATCGGTTCCTGGAGCTTCCAATCACCCAGAAAAGACCAAGGACCAATGGAAAGTGGCAGAGGTGGGACCCCTCCTGCCGCTTCTAAAAGTGATCCTCGGACCACTTTTACCAGAAAGAATGGCGCATAAGGAAAAAAAAAAAAATGCCGGGGTTATAGTGTCTAGCTGCAGCCATAACCCCAGTATTAAACGTCAAAGCATTGATGGATTTTCCCAGTTAGGCGGTCGGTGAGTGAATTTGAAGAGTTCATCCATTATCAGCCTGAAAAATTCCATTGCCTCCTGACAGAGTGACATCACAGGCAAATTATACATAGCAGTTGATGGGGCTTAGCTATCTTTCTTCACTTTGAGTTGCACAGGACTCTGTACAGGGGAGTGTTCAGCTTTATCAGTGAATAATTCTGCACAAAGAAACTGGCAGCAAGTGAATGTAAAGTGAACTTTTAAGGGCTGCTGATAGGGGGGGGGGGGGAGGAGAACAACCAGTCCTCCTGTAAGGGGCCCAGGCACACAGGGGGGCCCCAACAGCACGGGGAATGCAGTCGGGCAGAGGGGCAATTACAGAAGGAAGCCCTGTGTGGCTGTCTGCAGCAACTAAATGCCAGTTTTTCCTCCTCCTGACAGCTTTCAGCTGCCGCGGTGAGTGACACAGACACAGGGCATTATTCCTGTATTTGCTTCTCCGACACCGATCCCCCCTCCCTGTTCTGCCTGCTTCTGATCCCCCCCCTCCTTGTGTGCCCCCCTTTCACTGTCCCCCCCCCCCCCCCCCAGCAGCGCTGCAGGCTTCCCTGTCTTGTAAAAAAAAAAAATAGCAAATTGTAAAAAAAATAAAATAATAATTAAACATTGTAATAATTAAAAAGAAAAAAAGGTAAAATAAAATTGCAAACATTTTTAATATATATATATATATTAAAAATGTTTGCAATTATTTTATTTTACCTTTTTTCTTTTTAATTATTACAATGTTTAATTATTATTTTATCTTTTCTACAATTTGCCATTTGCTATAAAAAAAAAAAATATATATATATTTTTTTTTTTTATTTTTTTTTTTTAATGTAAAAAACAATTAAAGAGGGCTAATTCACACAGGTTCTCTGTCATGTTCGTGCCCACTAAACGATTTTAGTGTATTTTTAGTAAAAATATTGTCGTTTCGGGGGGGGGGGGGGGGGCACACAAGGAGGGGGGGATCAGAAGAAGGCAGAACAGGGAGGGGGATTGATTTTCGGAGGGAGGGGGGGGGCTGCTAGGTAGGCTGTGCGGGGCCCCGTGATTTCTAACAGCAGCCCTGCCTGTATTACCAAAGCTGTACAGTATTACTGTCAGCAATAGTATGCACCAGAGCAGGTAGACCAGTTCAGGTCTTTCTGCCCCACCTGTGCCTGTGCAGTTTCTATTTCAGAATGAAATAGACACGAGCTCAAGTCTGCACCTGATTAACAGAGGGAATACGGCAGTTTTTCATATAGAAAACTGCTGTCGATTCCCACCAGATGTGACCGTGTCATGTGGGATATGAGCTGTCAGTAGACATCTCACATCCCTCTCTGCCTGTGCAGTGATCACACAGCACGAGCAGAGACTGAACAGGATTCACACCTTCCTTCTCCCTCTGTTCTGAAACAAACGATAGCGGTGGGGCGATCAGAGCATGCTGCTCCAGCTCTCCATTCTCTGTCCTGTCACAAAGCAGAGAACTGATCACTCCTAACCAGAGTTGAATAAAGTACTCAAAACCCATACTTGAGTAAAAGTACAAGTGCTCGATCAAAAAGTGACTTGAGTAGAAGTGGAAGTGCTCAATCAAAAAGTGACTTGAGTAGAAGTACTAAAGTAGTCAACATTTTTTGTACTTAAGTATTGCAAGTAGTTTTTTTTTTAAATTTTGCTACTCAAGTACTGAAAGTAAAAGTACCAGTACTGTGTTATGTAGTTATTAAAGAAAGAAGTCAAAAGTTTGAACATCATATTGTTTTTTATTATTTCAAATGCAGCTTTTATTTATACATACAGTAGCATTTATTTCTGTATGCGCTGATAATACACATGTTTTGAACTTCATGAAACCTGCCATCTACTGTTCTGGCAGTGGTAATTTTTATAATAGTAACGAGTAACTATGCAGCACAAAAAAAAAAAAAAATATCGGAGTAGAAGTATGGAAATCATCGAAAAAATGTAGTGAAATAAAAGTGGAAGTAGGAGAAAAAAATTCTACTCCAGGAAAGTACAGATACCGCCTTTCGGTACTTAAGTACAGTAGTGAAGTAGTTCTACTTAGTTACTATACATCTCTGCTCCTAACTACCCTCTTGCCGACTGCCCACCGTAGTATTACTGTGGCAGGGTGGCCTGGCTGCGCAAAATCACGTAGTACTACGTGATTTTGTGCACGAGGTCTCGCCGGCGCTCACGCACTGCCGGAGCTGGAGCCACTCTCACAGCGGGAGGTGGGCCGCAACCGCCGCCAGCCTCCCGCAATCGTCAGATAAACTGACAGAAGACCCGCCTGCTTATGTAAGCAAAGCAGGCGGGTCTTCTGTAAGACAGGCAGGGAGAGATTAGGAGTTTCAGCTAAGCTACCACCCTGATCTCTCTGTGCCTGTTACAGAGCCCTTCCCCCACACAGTCAGTAAGCATATTTAGGTACACATTAACCCCTTTGATCACCCCCAGTGTTAACCCATTCCCTACCAGTGTCATTTATACAGTAACAGTGCATAATATTTAGCACTGATTACTGTATTAATGTCACTGGTCCCCAAAAAATGTCAGTTAGGGGCCCGATCTGTCCGCTGCAATGTTGCAGTCCCACTAAAAAACGATGATCGCCGCCATTACTAACGAAAACAGAAAAATAAATAAAAATTCCAAAGATCTATCCCGTAGTTTGTAAACGCTTTAACTTTTGCGCAAACCAATAAAAATATGCCTTTTGGGATTTTTTTTTTACCAAAAATATGTAGCAGAATACAATTTGGCCTAAACTGCTAAAAAAAGAAATTGATTTTTATACTTTTTTTTTATTGTTAATGTTTTTTAGTAGAAAGTAAAAAATATGGTGTTTTTTTTCAAAATTGTTTCTTTTTTTTTGTTTATAGCGCAAAGTCTAAAAACCGCAGAGGTGATCAAATATCACCAAAAGAAAGCTCTATTTGTGGGAAAAAAAGGACATCAATTGTATTTGGGTACAGCGTCGCACGACTGCGCAATTTTTCGTTAAAGTAACGCAATGCAGAATCGCAAAACATGGCCTGGTCATTAAGGGGGGGTAAAACCTTCCGGAGCTGAAGTGGTTAACAAAGCAGCATGCACCCCTTTTCTTTATTAGGAGCAGCATCTGCTCTATGTTCAAAATTTAGAAGAGCTGTGCAGGCTTGAGCTTACACAGCTCTTTGGTAATCCCCCCCCCCAGTGTTTATAAACATTGTTCAAACGGCAGATAGAGAGATACAAAAGTAAGGCCTCTTTCACACGGGCGTTCCGTATGTCCGTATATCACCCCATCCGTTTGCGGGTGATATACGGACATAATGCATGTCAATGGGATTGAGAATGTCAGCGGATGACCATTCGCTGACATCGGATTTTTGTCCCTGAAATCCAGACGGATGGAAATCCTATTTTTCGATCCGCCTTGAGGATCGGATCGGATGAAAACGGACAAGCAGCCCATTTTTTTCTGATCTCCCATAGAGGAGATCAGGGATCTGACAGGTCCGTCTCTGCAAAGTAAGTGGAGACAGAGCTGTCATTCAAGTGGAAAGCCGGTGTGAAAGGACCCTAAAATTGTTTATGAACATTGATTAGAGCAGAGATAACCACTTGACTTTTGTGCTATTTATTCACGATTGCGGTTTTTATTTTATGCGCTATAAACAAAAAAAAGAACAACAATTTTTGAAAACAAAAAACATTTTTTTTTTTACTTTCTGCTATAAAACATATCCAATCATTTTAGGCCAATATGTATTCTGCTACCTGTTTTTGGTAAAAAAAAAAAAATCCCACTAAGTGTATATTGATTGGTTTTCTACAAACTATGGGATATATATACATTATTTCATTATTTTTACTAGTAATGACGGCGATCAGCAACTAATAGCTGGACTGCGATATTGCGTCAGGCTATCAGACACTAACTGACACTTTGTGGGAGCCAGTGACAATAATACAGTGATCGGTGATAATACTACACATACACTGTACTAATGACACTGGCTGGGAAGGGGTTAAACACTTAGGGAAATCAAAGGGTTAAATGTGTGCTTTACCAATGTCTTTGTGTATGTGTAGTGCTTTTACTAGGGGATGTGATGGATTTTCTTTCTGGAGGGAAAGAAAATCCATTACCATCACCAGTGGTGTATTTAGGTTTTCTGCTGCCCTAGACCTGACTAAACTTGGGCACCCCCTAATTTAAATATGACCCACCCCTTCCTGTAAAGGCCATACCCCTTCCTGTTTTATGACCCGCTTTGTCATCTGTAAACCACAACCACAGACTATCAGTGCCCATCAGTGCAGCCTCATCAGTTCCTATAAGTTCAGCCTCATCAGTGCCCATAAGTTCAGCCTCATCAGTGCCCATGCGGTCTGTCCGAATGTCCTCACCGGTCGGTATTATTATACCCACAGGTAGCAGTGTGGCCGCTTTATGGGGGTGCCAGACTGATTTGCCTCCTGGACCCTGCCCTCCAGCCCAATTCATGCCCTTAAGACTGGCACTATACTTAAAGTGTAGCGCAAGTCGGTGGGGACCTTTTTCTTGCAGGAGCCGGGTGAAGGCTGGTTTAATTTCAATTTTTTTTATTTTGGGGTGCTGCTTTTTTGCTGCCCCCTTGCAAAGTGCCGCCCTAGGCCAAGATACAGCACTGACCATCACCCCCCCCCACCCAGTATTATATAAATATATATATATATATATATATATATATATATACACACACACACACACACACACACACACACACACGTGTTTCTGCACAGAACGGCAGCCCTGTAGTAGTAAATCTGCTATAGGTCGGACAAGTGGATAGAGAGATACAAAGCAAAATTGTTTATAAACATTGATCAGACAGGAGATAGAGATACAAAGTAACATTGTTTATAAACATTGATCAGACAGGAGATAGAGATATAGAGTAACATTTTTTATAAACACTGGTTACAAAATAACATTGTTACTTTACTACTCTATTTTATTAATCTGCAGATAAAGGCTTAGGTTGATGGCGGGTCAGCAAAAAACAAAAAAATGCAACTTCGCCCGTGTAGACAAAAATCCTTGCACCAGCCCTATTTGTATTACTTTGTTATCTTAACCTCTTGCTGTTCACGTAATATGTGTGTGGTGGAAAAGGGGGGGGGGGGGGTGTAACCCCCACATTTCACACATGTGTCAATGGGCAGCTAAGGTTTCTGTGCAGTGAGCTCACTGAGCGCTCCCAGCACAGCGACTGAGCTGTCAAAGACCGGTGTTCCGTGAGAATTACCTACCCGTGAGAAAAACCTACCCCTCGTCACTTCCGGTACTCGGCACTGTATGTAATGCAGCGGGTACATTAAAACAGCTGTGCTGAAATAGGAGTGATCTCCGCTCCTGTCCCGGTCACTTCCCTGCTCTTGGATAGTAAATATAAAAGCGGCGGCTGTATGTAAACATAAATCACGGAGCCGAGAGCCGCTTTTATATTTACTATCCGAGAGCAGGGAAGTGACCGGGACAGGAGCGGAGATGACTCCTATTTCAGCACAGCTGTTTTATGTAAGCGCCGCGTCGGTAGGTTTTTTTCATGGTACACCGTCATCGTTTCATACTAGTGCGCATGCGCACTAGTAAGCTCCTCTGTTCTTCCATTAGGTATCCGGGGCTCTGAGCATGCGCACTGCTGCGCTGCTTAGCTGTTTCTGGCCGGAAGTGACGAGGGTAGGTAATTCTCACGGGGTAGGTAATTCTCACGTTACACCGGCTCCCAATCATGTGACCACTGTGACAGCCAATCACCATGGTCACATGATCAGGGCATAGCACAGAGTTAAGTAATAAATTAGTGACAGATAAACAGGCCCATAGCTGAAATGTAAGAATTGTTCTGGTCCATAGGGGAGTGTACAGGATTAACCATTTGCTGACCAGCCGCCGTAGATATACAGTGACAGGTCAGCAGGTTCCCGCAGGTTCCCGCGAAGCAACATACCCGTACGTCGCTTCACGGGAGCGATCGTGGGGGTGCGCTTGTGCGCCCATCCATTTGCCTGGAGGGAAGCTGATCTGCGGGGCCGTGATTGCTGCCGGGCACCTGCGATCGCTCCACGTGGAGACTGAATGGCAGTCTGCTGTTGAAAACACAGCAGACCGTTGTTCTATCAGCAATCAACACTGGACTCCTGTGTTCCTCCATTTAGCCCTCCCCCCCACAGTTGGAAAACACCCCCCTAGTAGTAATGTCACTGGTCCCTCCAAAAGTGTAAAAAGTGTCAGTTAGGGGTCTGATCTGTCCGCCGCAATGTCACAGTCCCGCTAAAAATCGCAGATCACCGCCATTACTAGTAAGAAAAGAAATAAATAAAAATTACATAAATCTTTCCCCTAGTTTGTAGACGTGATAAGTTGTGCGCAAACCAATCAAAATACGCTTATTGGGATTTTTTTTTTCAACCAAAAATATGTAGCAGAATACAAATTTAAAAAATAAAAAGGATGAAAAATTTTTGGGAATATTATACAGCAGAAAGTGTAAAATACTGTTTTGTTTTTTTTTTCAGAATTTTCGCTTTTTTTTTTGTTTATAGCGCAAAAAAATAAAGAAATTGCAGAGGTGATCAAATACCACTAAAAGAAAGTTCTATTTGTGAGAAAAAAGGACATCCATTTTATTTGGTTACAGCGTCTCACAACCACGCAATTGTCAGTTAAAGTAACGCAGTGTCGAGTCTCAAAAAATGGCCTAGCTGTCAAGGGGGAAAACCTTCTGGTCCAGAAGTGGTTAAGAGATAAAGCTGTAACACAGTATTTTGACCTTTGCTGACTCTTTCCAAAGCAGTTAAAAAAAAAAAAAAAAAACACAAAAATTTGGCCATACACGAATTTGAATTATCTCAAAGGGTTAGAGTGCAACATCCTGTCATGTGATTCTATGCTATGCAACCTATGAACCACAGGGGGCAGTGCTGAGAGCTGGGAACACACTGGTCTGCATTTCCCAACCATTCATAAGATAAACCATACAACCATAGAGGTTTAGCCAATGTGCCATCCAAACATACACAATGGATGCCAGCATCAAAATAAAAGTCACCGGGGGGGGGGGGGGGGGGGGCGGAGGTTTGTTTCCCCTAAATCTGAAGGTAAAATATTTATATTGATCAGGTAAGTGCTTTGAAGAGCCCATTCACATTAGCGCGACTTGTCAGGCGACTTGTCAGCCTGACAAGTCACGGTATGTCGCGGTCCATTGAGTAGTACAGGACCCGTTCTAATAGGAGCGACACAAGTCGCTTCGACTTAGAAAAGGGGTCCTGTACTACTTCGGGGCGACCTGGGAGCGACTTGCATAGACTTCCATTGTGTGAAGTCTCTGCAAGTCGCGCCGAAGTCGCGGTGCACACGACTTCACAGGTCGCCCCTCGAAGTCGTGTCGCCTCAATGTGAATGGGCTCAAAGAGTAACCACTTTTGTTGAGAAAAAAACATTCCCCTCTGATCTCTGTACATTGCAAGGATATTAAACTTTGTTACAGATTCCTATCTTTTATTCTGAAGAAATCATTGTTTGTTCCTCTGTGCTGAGTGGGTCAAATGGGAGGGGTTTCATAATTATCTATCAGCTGTGGCAGCTGCAGGGCTCTAATGAGGAAAGCTGCTGGGCCTGCATCCCTTTAGACGTGTTTCTATTGGGAGTATCTCACCAAAAATGAAATTTTTGTTGCCAGAAATCTGACTTGTATCTTAGTGCAGACTTCTGGGAAAATTGGTGAGCCAATCACACAAGCAGGAAATTATGTTTCTGGGGGTGTGGTCAGTATACATTCTGTGTACAGAACAGCTCCAGGTGGCCATATTGCATTTTTAGAAAATTACAGCAGCTGCAGATTAAAAAGGAATGGTCATTTTTAACAACATTTAATTATAATATGATTTGTGTCGCAATTGTATACACTGTATTGTTTTCCGAAAGTGGAGTTACCCTTTAAGTGAAACATAACCTGTAAATACCCCACACCCGTCCTATGAGACGTACCATTGTAAGAAGACATCATGTGACACCTTGTGGTTCTCCGTGGCTTGCATGCTTGCTGTATGGCCGAAGATGAAGCTGGTTGGAGCAGAATGAGAAGAGGGTTATACCGTCTGCAAAATGCTACAGGTTTACATAAATCTGTACTTTACATTTTTCTTTCCAATAGTTATTAGAGTTCAAAATATAGAATAAAAGAGGGTACAAAAGATCACATCATATGCTAGGTTATGCAGTTCACAGCATTATCAGAACACATAAGAAGACAGAACTTTGGTACAACCAGCCTGTCGGATTCTCTTGCAATTATCACCAGTGGCTGCTCTAGCTGATAGCGATAATCAATGTCTTCTCCTGGTGGGGACAACTTCCCCCGCCCCGATGGGAGCAGGCAATGGCTCAGCAGGAGGGATTTTCTTAGGCCCGCCATAGAAAGTGCAAATTTCTTTCCAGCAACTCATGGGTGAAAGTTGCACAATTCCCCCATCAACAAAGACAGTGCAACTTTAAACCATGGGAAATTTGCACCGTCTACGGCCGGCCTAATAAAATGTGAAGGAGAATAGTGTGACCCTTCCGCTCCAGAAGTACCTAGTGTCAACATTTTAAAGAGTAGAAATAAAAAAATAATGTGTATAAATGGAGTCAGTGTCTTAAAATACCAAATAGGTAAATCCAATAACACAATAGAATAGGGATTCGTGCCCGATTGAATAAATATATAAAATATAAATATCGACAATCCTTGTGCAAACTGCAACCATTTACTGTGTGTGCTAATAAAGTGATGGTGCTTCAAACTGTGATAATAATCATCAAATAAAGTCCAAAAAAAAAAAGAAAATTCGTGCTCTGTAAACCGGTGACTTTGGTGGGTATTTGAAGCGTGAGTATTCTCCACCTTATACGTTACCCACTTACCAGATGACCCCTTAGGGTCTCACGTAGGTAAGTGGTCTTTAACCACTTGCCTACTAGGCCTATTTTTGACATTTGGTGTTTATAAGCTAAAATCAGTTGTTTTTGCTAGAAAACTACTTAGAACCCCCAAACATTATATATATATATATATATTTTTTTAGCAGAGACCCTAGAGAATAAAATGGAGATTATTGTAATATTTTTTATCACACCGTATTTGCGCAGCGGTCTTCCAAGCGCAATTTTTTTGGAAAAAAATCACTTTTTTGAATTAAAAAAATAAGAATCCAGTAAAGTTAGCCCAATTTTTTTCCATAATGTGAAAGATAATGTTACGCCGAGTAAATAGATACCCAACATGTCATGCTT
Source organism: Pelophylax lessonae (assembly GCF_965119305.1). Classification (NCBI taxonomy): domain Eukaryota; kingdom Metazoa; phylum Chordata; class Amphibia; order Anura; family Ranidae; genus Pelophylax; species Pelophylax lessonae. The sequence goes on along the minus strand of NC_138780.1, from coordinate 189,365,469 downwards.
CAAAATTGCGCACGCTCACGGAATGGTGACGAACTTTGGTACTTAAAAATCCCCATAGGCGACACTTTAAAAATTTCTACAGGTTGCCATCTTAGAGTTACAGAGGAGGTCTAGGGCTCAAATTATTGCTCTCGCTCTAACGATCGCGGCGATACCTCACATGTGTGGTTTGAACACAGTTTACATATGTGGGCGGGGTTTCCGTGTGCGTTCACTTCTGCGCGCGAGCTAACGGGGACAGGACGCTCTAATTTTTTTTTTTTTTTTTACTATTTATTTTATTTATTATTTTTTATTTTTACACCCTTTTTAAAAAAAAAATTGATCATTTTTATTTCTAATACAAGGAATGTAAACATTCCGTGTAATAGAAATAAGCACGACAGGACCTCTTTTTTGTGAGATCTGGGGTCAAAAAGTCCTCAGATCTCACAAGCACACTAATAAAGTTAGAAAGGAAAAAAAAAAAAAAAAGACAAAAAAAAAAAAAAAGGGACCTTTAAGTCGGTTGCTCGGCAACGACGTTTGCCGTCGCTCCGGTCCTCCAAGGGGGGGCACCCCTTCCGCCATCCCGGAGGGTGATCTCGCGGCGAATCCGCCGCTGGGACCACCCTTATCGGAAAGCCAATCGCCTGCAGTTTAAAAAAATACCAGGGTTATGGCAGCTATCTGCTGCCATAACACCGGTATTTAGCTTTAAACTCAGGACGTATATGTACTATGGGCCGGTAGGGAGGTGGTTAAGGGTCAGCTCTCAGGGGGTCCCTCTCCTCAGAATAGTATGCCAAGGGATGTTCAATTTTTATTTATTATTTTAACCACTTGCCGAACGCCCACAGTATATTTACTGCAGCAGTCAGCCCCTCACAGGCAAAGTGACGTAGTACTACGTCGCTAGCCTGTGAGGCTCTAGGGGGCGAGCGCGCGCCGCCGGAGGCGCGCTCCCGTCCCCGCTTGTTCCTGCACATCCCCGCGGGTGTGACCGGCGGACCCAATGTCCGCCGGCCACTCGCGATCTCCCGGTGGAGAGGGAGAAAGGCAGGCAGGCTGATGTAAACAAAGCCGCCTGTCATTCTCCCTGGTGTAAGAACAGAGATCCTACGATCCTGCTATGTAGGATCGTATGTCTCTGTTGTTACATCACTAACCACACCCCTTTACAGTTAGAAGCACGCCCCTAGGGACACACTTAACCCCTGCATCACCAATAAAGTTAATCCCTTCCCTGCCAGTGTCATTATTACAGTAACAGTGCATATTTATAGCACTGATTACTGTAGTAATGGCACTGGTACCCCCAAAAGTGTCAAAAATGTCAGTTAGGGGTACGATCTGTCCACCGCAATGTCGCTGTCCAACAAAAAAAAAAAAAAAAAATCGCAGATCGCCGCCATTACTCGTTAAAAAAATAAAACAACAAAAATGACAAAAATTTTTCCCGTAGTTAGTAAACGTCATAACTTTTGCGAAAACCAATCAAAATACGCTTATTTCAATTTTTTTTACCAAAAATATGTAGCAGAAAACAAATTGGCCTAAAATGTTAAAAAAATTTAGATTTTTAATTTTTTTTGGGGGAATGTTATATATCAGAATGTAAAAAATAGTTTTTTTTTTCAAAATTGTCGCTCTTTTTTTCAAAAAAAAAAAAAAAAAAAAAATCGCACAGGTGATCAAATACCACCAAAAGAAAGCTCTATTTGTGGGGAAAAAAGGACATAAATTTTATTTGGGTACAGCATCGCACGACCACGCAATTGTCCGTTAAAGTAACGCAGTGCCGAATCGCAAAATATAGCCTGGTCAGGAATGGGGTAAAATCTTCCAGTCTTAAAGTGGATAAAAATACGCTCATTGAGAATTTTTTTGTCAAAGACATGTAGCTAAATACATTTTGGCCTAAATATATGACAAAATTAAATAAATTGGATATTTTTTACCTGTCAAAGTAGAAAATGTCAATTTTTTCGCAAAAGTTTCGCTCTTTTTGTATTAGGTAAGTAATAGAATAAAACCGGCGCTCAATCACCTCCAATATAATAAAATCACAGGAATAAATAGTAATGACTCTAAAACCAAGCAAAGCAACTGCAAAAAACAATGCACAATAGTAAACAGTATATGTGATACCAATAACGTGCAGATATTTGCAATAAATAGATAAACAATGAAAAGAAAAAATGTATAGGGAGTGAAATAATATCACAAAGTGATAAAGTGCATAGTGCAATGTGTATAGTAACACAAATAATGTCGTGATAAAAAGGTGAAAGGGTTCACTTGAAGAAAAAGTGATAAAATAGATAAATAAGTAAATAAATAAATAAAGTGCACCGTGCTTCAAAAAATGGTCAAATCCAATATGGAGCAGGAAGAATAGGACTAATCCCACTAAAAAGTGATATAGTGCACTATATAAATGGTCACAGTGGTAAAGAAGAGACATTAAATAGTCAAAATATATAACAATGACACCCAAATGGTAATTGGGTAAAAAAAAAAAAAAATTAAGTGAGAAAAATGACAAAATGAATAAAAGGTAAAAAAATGTAGAAAAAAGTTTGTCAGTTCATAAAGAACATCAAAGTTCATAAAGAAAGTGCTCACCAGGGGGGGGGGAAATCACCAGTCCTCCTGTACGGGGCCCGGGGACACAGAGGGGCCCCAACAGCACAGGCAATCGGTGCGGTCAGGCAGAGCGGCAATTACAGAAGGAAGCCCTGTGCGGCTCTCTGCAGCAGCTGAAAGCCATTTTCTCCCCCTCCTGACAGCTTTCAGCTGCTGCAGAGGGAGAGACACAGACACAGGGCATCATTCCTGTAATTACTTCTCCGACACCGATCCCCCCCTCCCTGTTCTGCCTGCTTCGGATCTCCCCCCCCCCCCCCATCCGCCCCTATTTCACTGTGCCAATCCCCCGCCCATAGCACTGCAGGGTTCCCTGTCCTGTAAAAAAATAACAAAATGTAAAAAAAAAAACAATTAAAAAGGGCTAATTCACACAGGAACTCTGTTATGTTTGTGTCCACTAATAATGATTTTTAGTGTATTTTTAGTTGAAATAATGCCTTGATATATTCGGGGGGGGGGCATGCCAGGTAGGCTGTACGGGCCCCGTGATTTTTAACAGCAACCCTGATGACCGGATTCAGGTGGATCGCCAGTACCTTAGCTACTGTCTATAATACTTTTTATTTGCGCTTTTAGGATGTGTTCCCTTCTTCAAGGTCCAAGCAATACTGATACCTAAAGTTTTAGCAGAATGTTAAAGTAGGACACTAGGGATAGATGGATATGGTTTTTTCAGGGCCGATACCAATATTTTGGTCACTAAGTATCAGTATCGGCCGATATGGGCCAATATTCTGCACATTCAATCACACATCCAATGCAGAGTGACCAGTGCCCCCATCCAATGCAGAGTGACCAGTGCCCCCATCCAATGCAGAGTGACCAGTGCCCCCATCCAATGCAGAGTGACCAGTGCCCCCATCCAATGCAGAGTGACCAGTGCCCCCATCCAATGCAGAGTGAACAGTGCCCCCATCCAAAGCAGAGTGACCAGTGCCCCCATCCAAAGCAGAGTGACCAGTGCCCCCATCCAAAGCAGAGTGACCAGTGCCCCCATCCAAAGCAGAGTGACCAGTGCCCCCATCCAATGCAGAGTGAACAGTGCCCCCATCCAATGCAGAGTGACCGGTGCCCCAATCCAATGCAGAGGGACCGGTGCCCCAATCCAATGCAGAGTGACCGGTGCCCCAATCCAATGCAGAGTGACCGGTGCCCCAATCCAATGCAGAGTGACCTGTGCCCCAATCCAATGCAGAGTGACCGGTGCCCCATTCCAATGCAGAGTGACCGATGCCCCAATCCAATGCAGAGGGACCGGTGCTCCAATCCAATGCAGAGGGACCGGTGCCCCATTCCAATGCAGAGTGACCGGTGCCCCAATCCAATGCAGAGTGACCGGTGCCCTAATCCAATGCAGAGTGACCGATGCCCCAATACAATGCAGAGGGACCGGTGCTCCAATCCAATGCAGAGGGACCGGTGCCCCATTCCAATGCAGAGTGACCGGTGCCCCAATCCAATGCAGAGGGACCGGTGCCCCAATCCAATGCAGAGTGACCAGTGCCCCAATCCAATGCAGAGTGACCAGTGCCCCAATCCAATGCAGAGTGACCGGTGCCCCAATCCAATGCAGAGTGACCAGTGCCCCAATCCAATGCAGAGTGACCAGTGCCCCAATCCAATGCAGAGTGACCGGTGCCCCAATCCAATGCAGAGTGACCGGTGCCCCAATCCAATGCAGAGGGACCGGTGCCCCAATCCAATGCAGAGGGACCGGTGCCCCATTCCAATGCAGAGTGACCGATGCCCCATTCCAATGCAGAGTGACCGATGCCCCCAACAATGCAGAGGGACCGGTGCCCTAATCCAATGCAGAGGGACCGGTGCCCCAATCCAATGCAGAGGGACCGGTGCCCCAATCCAATGCAGAGTGACCGGTGCATGGGGATTAGATCCGCCCCCTGATTACACAGAGCAGGGTTCTTCTGCTTACCCAGCGCGGGCGCTGTCATACGAAGTCCCGCCTCATGGACCGGCTCCTATGATAGACGTCACCAGTGTGCTGTCTATCATAGGTAGGGGTCGGTCCAGGAGGCGGGACTTCGTATGACAGTGCCCGCGCCGGGTAAGCAGAAGAACCCTGCTCTGGGTAATCAGGCGGCGCTCTAATTCCTATCACCCCCTTTCCCTACGGAGGCAGCCCAATAGGCCCTACCTTAAGAAAATATTGGTCATATCGGCCACGTTTGTGGCCGATACCGATACTTTCAAAAAAGTGAATATCGGCTTCCGATAATCGGTCGATCCCTATAGGACGCTCGGTGTGCAAAAAGAATACAAAAAAGCGTAAATAGCAATGGTAATTAAACTTGGATAGTTAGTAAGATAAGGCAAGGAGAGGGCGAGCGGTACCTTAGCTAGACTTTTTATTATCAGTTTGTAACAGAGATGGGCCGATATGAACGATGTCATACCAGGTTATTGCGGCACTCCCTAGGGGTATAATCTTACATAAGATCTCGCTATGTGACAATGTACATACATCTAAAAACATGCCTATAAGCAATATATATCCAAACTATAAGTGTCCATTCACATTGATCCGACTTGTCAGCCTGACAAGTCGCGGTCCTCCTGCTCCCACTGTGTAGTACAGGAGCCGTTCTAACAGGAGCGACACAAGTCGCTCCGACTTAGAAAAAGGGTCCTTTACTACTTCGGGGCGACCTGGAGGCGACTTGCATAGACTTCCATTATGTGAAGTCTGTTCAAGTCGCGCCGAAGTCGCGCTGCACGCGACTTCACAGGTCGCCCCCTAAGTCGGAGCGACCTAATGTGAACGGGGGCTTAATCTGATCAATGCAACCCAAAATTAAAGTGATACTAAAGTCTCGGTTTTTTTCCCTAAAAATAACAAACATTTTATAATTACCTGCCCTGTGCGGTTGGTTTTGCACAGAACAGTTTAGATCCTCTTCTTCTCGGGTCCCATGCTGGCGCTCCTGCCTCCTCCCTCCTACCAGGTGCCCCCACAGCAAGGAGCTTGCTGTGGGGGTGTTCTGTCAGATTAGCAAACCTGTCAGATCAGCTAACGGAAGTGACATTCCATTAACTGACTGACCAAAAATTACTTACTGCTCATGCGCTCCACCGCTTATGGGTTCCAAATGCATTTCACCATTTCTGCTTCACTTCCAACAGTCTACTGGTCAGATTGTTGAACGCTGCAGTGCGCATGAGAAAATGGCGGGAGCGTGCATCAATCACAGAGCCATTGCAGGGTCCAACTATCTGACAAGTAGATTGTTGGTAGTGAAGTGGTGGAACGCATTAGGAGTGGAACGCATGCGCAGTAAGTATTTTTGGTAAGTCAGCTGACGGAACATCACTTCCGTTAGCTGATCTGACAGGTTTGCTAATCTGACAGAACAGGGGCATCCAAGCAGGGATGCTCCTGATCATAGGCATGCGCACAGGGTGTGCGGGGTGTGCCTGGGCACACCCTAATCATGCTCTGTGGTGCCGATTCCCCCTGCTTCCTGGCGCCACCCTGTCTCCCCCCTGCAGTGCTGCCAGCTTTACTCCTCTCCCGCTTCCTGCTATGGGGGATGTTTCAGAATGGATGAATGAACACAGCAAGTAATCTGTACAGATCGCTCTTGTGTTCATTTCTCACTGAAGTATAGTAAACTATTTAATATGCCTCAGTTTGGAAATGAACAGGAAGCCGCTCAGCACAGAGCACTTCCCATTTATTTACTGTGCAGTGCAGCTAGGGCTGCAGAGAAAGAGACAAAGGAAGCTCTGTCTTCAGTCCCTTTCTCTCGGATTAGACCCTTATTTCACAAAAGCCCCCAATGGGGCCCCTAAAAAAATGTAATGAAAACAAAAACAAAACTACTGACACCAATCTCTGCTCTGCTAACACCATCCACTGCTCTGCCGATATACATGCATATGTGTTTGTGCTTTGGGGTGCACACCCTAATGCAATAGCCTGTGCACACCACTGTTCGACCTGCGTCTCTGAGTCCATTCACACATTAACCATGGTTCAGCCCCACCCCGCTGTCTCCTAAATGGCTTACTGGCTGTGATTGACAGCAGTGAGATCTATGCGAGTCCCTGGAGAGGCAAGGCTCTCGGGGACATTGCTGGATCAGGAGGGGGCTCAGGTATGTATTGGAGGGGTCTGGGAGGGCTGCTGCACACAGAAGGTTTTTTGCCTTCATGCAGAGAAAGCATTAAGGTAAAAACCTTGTGCCTTTACAACCACTTTAAAGTCATACAGGTGATCAATATTATACTAAAAAGTCTGTGAATATAGCTGCTATATTCCCAATACAAAGAAAGTTTCCCTGATGAAGTCACGTGAGGCGTAATGTAACACGTGAGAGGAGCCAGGTGATGATGATGATGCAGCAGGAGTGCTGGATCTCAGCTGCACAGAGAGGATTTTAAAGGTACTTATACTTCAGTGATGTTGTAAGTGCAATAGTTAAAAAAAAAATAAATAAATACTTTTCACCTGTCGTACTAAACTATGAGAGACCTTCCTGTGTTTTCTTGAGCTTATTGGCAGCAGAGGAGACAGAGAATGGCAGTCTCAAAGTGACACTCACCGAGTTTACCATAAAGGAAGAAATCATCCCTAATCCCCAAAAAACGTGCATAAAAAAAAAAAAAAAAAGTGCATAAAAATGCTGGGAAAATGCTCAAAGACGCTATGCTCAGGTGTGAATGCAGCGATTTTATATTTATTTTTTTTTGTTTACTTCTTTTCCTCTAGTATATAATGTATCTTTTTCTCCATTCCAGGGGAGAAAACAAAACAGGGACTGATCACCAGTCAGAAGCCAATACGGTGATCCGGTGATTGGTAACCAGTCCTCCCAATTCCCGATCGTTCGTACAAGACTCTGAGCCATCACTGACAGCTCGTTCTCTGTCCTATGCAGTGCACACTCAGCACAAACACAGATGTGCAGCTCCATGCATGAAGGCCCACGTCCATGAGGCTGCATGCATACGTACGCTGGGCGAGAACAGGGTAAGATATGATCAATCGGAAGTTATTTGTCAAAATCCATTTCTCGGTGTGTGGCATATCAATGGGGTTGATTATTTCTATTGGGAGAGACTGATCATAAAATAAATCAATTATTTAATGAAACGTGTATGGCTATCACAATGGTTTTTTGCTTTTCAATCGATCTCTGCCGAAAAAAACTATCAATAGTCAAAATAATCGATTGCTACTGTATGCCACACAAGTGGATTTTGATCGATATTTAAGATACAGTCGTAAGTTATAGTTCACATCCTATTCTAGCATGCAATTTCACAATCGGATTGAAATACGTTCGTGTTCACGAGTAAACTATCTCAGCTCTGCCAGTTGATGCAAATCAAAATAAAAATATCCTGCTCTGGCCAATTAACTTGGTTTTAAGGATTCTGAATCAAATCACCGTCCAGAGCACTATGTGCATTACAGGCCTCCTCGGACCACCCCTCAGAGCACTGTGTGCATTACAGACCTCCTCAGACCACCATCCAGAGCACCATCCAGAGCACTGTGCATTACAGGCCTCCTCAGACCACCATCCAGAGCACCATCCAGAGCACTATGTGCATTACAGGCCTCCTCGGACCACCCCCCAGAGCACTGTGTGCATTACAGACCTCCTCAGACCACCATCCAGAGCACTGTGCATTACAGGCCTCCTCGGATCACCCCCCAGAGCACTGTGTGCATTACAGACCTCCTCAGGCCACCGTCCAGAGCATTGCGCATTACAGGCCTCCTCGGACCACCCCCCAGAGCACTGTGTGCATTACAGACCTTGTCTGACCACCGTCCAGAGCACTGTGTGCATTACAGGCCTCCTCGGATCACCCCCCAGAGAACTGTGTGCATTACAGACCTCGTCTGACCACCGTCCAGAGCATTGTGTGCATTACAGACATCCTCAAACCACCCCCCAGAGAACTGTGTGCATTACAGATCTCCTCAGACCACCGTCCAGAGCATTGCGCATTACAGGCCTCCTCGGACCACCACCCAGAGCACTGTGTGCATTACAGACCTCGTCTGACCACCGTCCAGAGCATTGTGTGCATTACAGACATCCTCAAACCACCGTCCAGAGCACTGTGTGCATTACAAGCCTCCTCAGACCACCGTCCAGAGCACTGTGTGCATTACAGGCTTCCACATTGGCTGCTATGGCTATTGGTGTGCTCCTGGTTTAAAGCCTTCTCAACTATACCATATGGGTGGAATTACATTTCAATGCACAAATAAAATAAAAATAAAAACTTGTTAAAAAAAAGTGTAAAGCATTGAGACATTGTCACTCTCACATCAGTGAAAGCTTCCATGACCCGGTAGTGCTGCCCTGTTGCAGTTCTGTAGAGCTGATAATACAGTATCAGAGGTTACTTACCTGTCTCTGGGGGGTCCGGGGATGTGGTCATATTTCATGTGTATGTACTGTACATAGCCGCAGTAGAGAAGGAATGCAAGGAAGACCCCAGCACCTAGGAAGAGGAGCAGATAACAAAACCAGCAGAGACACAAAGACAGGACGGAGCTAAACATTGTATCCATGGATTGACTTCCACCTCCAGAGTCCAGAGGAATTCTTGTTCCTGGATATATGACTAGACTGAGAGGCCCCACTCCCCCTAGAGGGAAATGACTGCAGGCCTCACACTGCCCCCTGCTGGCCACATGGTCTTGTCACTTAAAGTGGTTTTAAAGCGTAAAGGTTATTTTTTTACCCTAAAAACCTTTTCTGGCACTTTTTGTTTACAAGTTTAAATCAGTATTTTCTGCTAGAAAATTACTTATAACCCCCCCCCCCCAACATATTATTTATATTATATATATATATATATATATATATATATATATATTTTTTTTTTTAACCACTTTAGCACTGCTCACATTGCTGCTACTGCAGCAATGTGGCTCGTTATCGTCCAGCGACGTAGACCTACGTCACTGGACTCCTCCCTTTGTGGGCGGCGCGCGCACGCCGCCGGAGGCTCGCTCCCGCTGTTTTCAGTCACAGCGGGAGTCGGGCCAGGGGAGGAGCGGCGGCGATCGCCGCTGCTCTTCCCCGATCGTCGGGGAATCTAGTTTAGAGATCCGCCCGCTTGTGTAAACAGAGCTGGCGGATCTCCTAAGTGACAAGGAGTGACAGATTGCAGGGTTCAGCATAGCTGAACATCCGATCTGTCCCTGTGTCACTCAGTCACCTCCCCCCACACACGTCAGTAAGCACCAGGCATACATTAACCCCTCCCTCTCCAATAAAATTAACCCCTTCCCTGCCAGTCATTCTTACAGTAACAGTGCATATGTATAGCACTGATTAATGTAGTAATGTCACTGGTACCCCCAAAAGTGTCAAAAATGTCAGTCAGGGGTCCGATCTGTCCGCCGCAATGTCGCAGTCCCGCAAAAAAAAAAAAAAAAAAAAATCGCAGATCGCCGCCATTACGCGTTAAAAAAAAAAAAAAAAACTACCAAAAATTACAGAAATCTTTCCCTTAGTTAGTAAACGCAATAACTTTTGCGCAAACCAATCAAAATATGCTTATTGTAATTTTTTTTTACCAAACATAGGTAGCAGAACACAAATTGGCCAAAAATTTTAAAAAAATTTTGATTTTTACATTTTTTGGGGGGGGGAATTTCATATAAAAAAAAATGTTAAAAATATTGTTATTTTTTCAAAATAAACGCTCTTTTTTTGTTTATAGCGCAAAAAATAAAAAGCGCAGAGGTAATCAAATACCACCAAAAGAAAGCTCTGTTTGTGGGAAAAAAAGGACGTAAATTTCGTTTGGGTACGGCGTCGCACGACCGCGCAATTGTCAGTTAAATTCGCACAGCGCCGAATCGAAAAAGTGGCCTGGACGTAAGACAGCAAAATCCTCCGGTGGTAAAGTGGTTAAGCAGAGACATTAGGGGATAAAATGGTGATCGCTGAAATTTCTCATGTCACATGGTATTTGCGCAGCTGTTTTACAAATGCAATTTTTTTGAAACAAATACACTTTAACCACTTCAGCTCCGGAAGGTTTTAACCCCTCTTAATGACCAGGCCATTTTTTGCGATTCGGCACTGCGTTACTTTAACAATTGTGCGGTCGTGCGACGCTGTACCCAAATACAATTGATGTTCTTTTTTTCACACAAATAGAGATTTCTTTTGGTGGTATTTGATCACCTGTGCAGTTTTTAGATTTTGCGCTATAAACAAAAAAAAGCGACAATTTTGGAAAAAAAAAAAAAAAAAAAAAACACAATTTTTTACTTTCTGCTATAAAACATTCCCAATAAAACATTTTTAAAAATCGATTCTTTTTTTATCAGTTTAGGCCAATTTGTATTCTGCTACATATTTTTGTTAACAAAAATCCCAAAAAGTGTATTTAATTGGTTTGCGCAAAAGTTATAGCATTTACAAACCATGGGATAGATTTTTGGACTGTTTATATATTTTTTTGTTTTTATTAGTAATGGCAGCGATCAGCGATTTTTAGCGGGACTGCGACATTGCGGCAGACAAATCTGACACTAAGTGACACTTTTTGGGGACCAGTGACATAATACAGCAATCATTGCTAAATAATATGCACTGTTACTGTATAAATGACACTGGCAGGGAAGGGGTTAAATATATGCCTAATTGTGGTTACTAACTGTGGGGGGAAGAGCTCTGTGACAGGCAAACAGAGATCGGTGTTTCAGCTTAGCTGAGACTCACAATCTCTCTGTGCCTGTGTGACAGAAGAGCCGCCTGCTTTGTTTACATATGCAGGCAGCTTTTCTGTCAGTTTCCCCGAAGATAGCGGGAGGCCGGCGGCGATCAAGCCCGCGCCTCCCGCGGTCTGGCTCCCTCTGTGTCCAATCACAGCGGGAGCACGGCTCTGGCGGCACGCGCGCGCCGCAGAGACTGCGTGCACATAATCACGTGCCGATCAGCGGGTACCGTGGAATTCGATGTCTGCCAACAACCGCCGATCATCCTGCAGACAGAATGGTGGTCTGCCTATGTAAGCAAGGCAGATCGCCATTCTGACAGCAGGGAAGGAATAGTTCTGTGTCTCTGCAAAGCAGGGACATGGATCCATGTTTTCCCCTAGTAAAAGCACCTCCCCCACTGCAGTAAAACACCAGCTAGCCACACAGCTAACCCTTTGATTGCCCCTGATGTTAACCCCTTCCCAGCCAGTGTCATTAGTGCAGTGACATTGCACATTTTTAACACCGAGACATCAGTGTCAGAATGCCCACCACCTATAAGTCACTGATCGCCGCCATTACTAGTAAAAATTAATAAATATATATATATCCCGTAGTTTGTAGACGCTATAACATTTTGTGCAAACCAATCAATATAGGTCTATTTGGATTTTTTAAATAAAAATATGTAGCAGAATACATATTGGCCTAAATTTATGAAGAAATTATATTATTATTATTTTTTCTTTACTTTCTGCTATAAAACCTATCCACAAAAAAAAGAAAAAGTAAAAATCTCTCTCTCTATATTATATATATACACACACACACACACATACATTTTTTTTTTTTTTTTAATTGTTGTTGTTTACAAGGCAAAAAAAAAAAAATAAAAAAACGCAGTGGTGATCAAATACCATCAGAAGAAAGCTCTATTTGTGAGGAAAAAAAGGACATACATTATTTTATTTGGGTGCAGCGTCGCACAAACGTGCAATTGTCAGTTAAAGTAACGCAGCGCTGTATTGCAAATAATGGCCTGGTCATTAGAGAGGTCTTTAAAACTTTTAAAAGCTTACTGTGCACACGGCTCTTATACAAGCGGAATCCTGTGTTAAACAGGCCAAACGGTGATGTGATCTTCAGGGAAAGGAGGGGAAATCAACCAGTCTGAAGTCTGAACTTCCCTTTTACTCAGTCAGAGGAGAACTGCCGAGGCATGGAACCAGCTGCCATGGAATCCAAAGGCACGCCGCCTGGCGCCTACAACCCAATGTCCTCACCACAGTCATAATGACAACCATTCTAGGATTATTTTGCACAGAAGGCAACCATATATATATATATTGTGGGAGGGGGGGAAAAATGTCAGCACCCAGAGATAACTCACACAGGTATGGAAGAGCATGCACAATTCTATATACTGTAGATAGTAACCCTTCTGAGAAACCAAAAGAGGATGGCAGCGCTGCAGGCCAGGAATGCCCTTCTATTGTCTAAATCCATTCATCATGTCTATTCTTCTTGAATCTTGGTGAGCTTTGTGTATTTCTTCCAGATCTGTGCAGTAATCCAGTGTGAGACTTCCTGTAATAAAGACCACTCACTGCTGCTCTCTCTCCTTGTGCAGGGTGACTGGTCTTGTCTCCGCCCCCTCCTTTCGTTTTCTTGAGTTCTTGAGCTTGATGAGCCCCTCCCACAGCTCTCTCTCCTTGTGCAGGGGGACCGATCACCCCTCCGCCCCCTCCTGTAGTTTCCTTTAGTGGGTGGAGCCTGATGGCTCCCTCCCATAGCTCTGCTCTCTCCTTGTGCAAGGTGACTGGTCTGGTCTTTGCCCCTCCTGTAGTTTCCTATATTGGGTGGAGCCTGATAGCCCCCTATGCAGGGTGACATCTTGTCTCTGCCCCCTCCTGTAGTATTATCTAGTGTGAGGAGCCTTCTGGGCGCCTCCATAGCTCTCTTCTCTCTTTGTGCAGGGTGACTGGTCTTGTCACCGCCCCCTCCTGTAGTTTTCTCTAGTGGGTACAGCCTGATAAGCCTTTCCTATAGCTCCGCTCTCTCCTTGTGCAGGGTGACAGGTCTCGTCTCTTCCCCCTCCTGTAGTATCTCCTATTGGGTGGAGCCTGATAGACCCCTGTACAGGGTGACGTCTTGTCTCCGCCCCTCCTGTAGTTTTCTCTAGAGGGTGGAGCCTGATGAGCCTTTCCTATAGCTCTGCTCTCTCCTTGTGTAGGGTGACTGGTCTCGTCACTGCCCCCTCCTGTAGTTTTCTCTAGTGGGTGGAGCCTGATGAGCCTTTCCTATAGCTCTGCTCTCTCCTTGTGCAGGGTGACAGGTCTTGTCTCCACCCCCTCCTGTAGTTTCCTCTATTGGGTGGAGCCTGATAGACCCCTGTACAGGGTGACATCTTGTCTCTGCCCCCTCCTGTAGTTTTCTCTAGTGGGTGGAGCCTGATTAGCCTTTCCTATAGCTCTGCTCTCTCCTTGTGCAGGGTGACTGGTCTCGTCACCGCCCCCTCCTGTAGTTTTCTCTAGTGGGTGGAGCCTGAGCCTTTCCTATAGCTCTGGTCTCGTCACCGCCCCCTCCTGTAGTTTTCTCTAGTGGGTGGAGCCTGATGAGCCTTTCCCATAGCTCTGCTCTCTCCTTGTGCAGGGTGACTGGTCTCGTCACCGCCCCCTCCTGTAGTTTTCTCTAGTGGGTGGAGCCTGAGCCTTTCCTATAGCTCTGGTCTCGTCACCGCCCCCCCTCCTGTAAGTTTCTCTAGTGGGTGGAGCCTGATGAGCCTTTCCCATAGCTCTGCTCTCTCCTTGTGCAGGGTGACCGGTCTTGTCTCCGCCCACTGCTGCAGTTTTCTCTAGTAGGTGGTGCCTCCCATAGCTCTGCTCTCTTTGTGCAGGGTGACTGGTCTCGGTCTCCCTCCCTCCTGTAGTTCTCTAGTGGGTGGAGCCTGATGAGCCTTTCTCATAGCTCTGCTCTCTCCTTGTGCAGGGTGACTGGCCTTGTCTCTGCCCCCTGCTGTAGTTTTTTCTAGTAGGTGGAGCCTGCTGGACCCCTCCCATAGCTCTACTCTCTCTCCTTGTGCAAGGTGACTGGTCCTGTGTGCAGCACAGTGATGAGGTCACTGCCATTTTTACAACGTAATATCTGGGTTTGTAAAGTCATTTCATACACACAAAGTGGTTTTATATCCTTTGTGACTATTAAGGAATATATATATATATATGTAAATGGGAGTTTTTTTGTGCTTGGAGTTCATCTTTATACAAACTGCAACTGCAGCAGAGACTGGCCTCCTGTAGCACTGCGTCTTTAACAAAGGAACGTATGATATAGACATCGCCATTCCCAGCTCTAAAGCTCAATGTAGTGTTTAGTCTGATAAAGAAAACAAGTTATAATTTGCCTTCATGCATTATAAATGTTAATTAGGCCCTCCGAGGAGCAAATTACGGCTTAGAGCTTTCCAAGTTTCTGTTTATCCTGCAAAGAGCGGCAACGCTCCGCAAAGCTTTCATACACAATAATTCAGAGTAAACAGCTCATTGCCCATTCTATTCCCTTAATGTGCAGGCCTGGGAGGTCATTTAAATGATTTAAACAAGCTTCCTTGCTAATGAATATGCTTTCGTTAAAGAGTAGCTGGCGTTAAATCTGTGTTTATATTGTGCCTTTAATAGTTCCTCCCTGATCCCTCCCACCCCAAAATGTGGTTAAAATTTTTTAACTAAAACCCATTTTCTATACATACCTTATTTTATACCCAGTGATGTCATCACTGGGTCTGTGTGCTACTCTAGGCATTGCAGGTGGATCATAGCTGGTGGGAGGGGCCGGCAGGGTGCTGTGATGTTTTCAGGAAGCTATGTACTTCTCTCATTATTCGGAAATTCACAATAGAAAGGAAATTCAACATATCCAAAATAAATTAGAACGTAATTTGAAAATGAATCAAAATTTTAATCGGAAACATAGTCCTATAAATAGAATAAGATATATAAAGTGAAATACAATGAGGATTCCTAGTTAAGCTGCTTTATAGAATAGAACAGAATATAAAAGGATAGAACAGAATATAAAAGGATAGAATAAAATGATAAAATAAACATAACAGAAAATAAAAAGGAATAGAATATAACAGACAAGAATAATTAGAAAATGAAAGAATAGAAAATAAAAAGACTAGCGCAAAACAGAATAGAATAACATAGAACAGAACAAAATAGAATAGACTATAAAGGAATAGATTGAAAAAAAAAAAAAAGAATAGAATAAAATTGAATGAATCAGAATAGAATAGAAAATTAAGGGATAGAATAAAACAGAAAATAATAAATAGAAAATGAAATAATAAAAAGAGTAAAACAGAATAGAATAGCATAAAACAGAACAGACGAGAATAAAATAAAATTAAATACAACAGAATGGGGGGGCGTGGCCAGCACAGGACTGGGTTGGACGCTTGATTCCGTGCTCAGGCACCAGTCCGGACAGATTTCACCAGCCATCCTCGTTCCTTCACCACGCAGCCTTGTCCCAAGATGTCCAGGAAGAGAAAGGAGTAGAAGGGGCCAAAGAAACTGACAACCTTCTTCCTGCTGGCACCCCGGGGCGGTCAACAAGATGGCGCCGGCGGCCCGGGCCTTGCCGCCTTGGAGCAGTTGCGGGACCACTTCATAGGCCTCCCGGAGGATTTACCCCCCCGGGGGTCACACCACTGAAGGTACTCTTTCCCCTCACTCATCATCAGCGCCTACCAGCCCCTCATGCAGCAGCCCAGCTAAGTCCAGGATGAGGCTGGAGCACAGCGCCCACGCCTTTGAACTAGGCCGCAACATTAACCCTGTAATTGACAACAATGAAAAATGGGCGCTGGTAATAGTGTGGGCTTATGGAATTATTTGTGTGGCCGTTATGGTTGTGAAGAAAATCAGTGTGGTTTTCTACAATTTGGATCAAATTCTGATATATATGCTGATATCGTTATCCAATAAAGTGCAACCAGTGAATAAATGTGTGTGTAAAATCAAATAATAATACCTTATTGTGTAGAAAATGCAAATAAACCTATTGATATCCAAATAATTTGTCACAAGCTGTGTGCAATAAATGTGACTTTTTGTGATTACTAAAATAATACAAATGGGTGACACTTGTGATTATTGGTTAAAAAATGAAATAGTGATAATATCAATATAAATAATGTAAAGCATATATTAGACAATAAAATGTGAGATACACAAAATTATTGTGCGGCAGGTGAAACAGTCCGTGAGTAATAAATTACTTCTTCAAAGTGATTTTGTGCTCCAATGTGCTCTTGATAAAATAACCAATTTCTGCCTCTTACCAGATGGCCTTAGGTCACCAGAACCTAAATCGCTTTTGATCCCTTTAACCACTTAAGCCCCGGAAGATTTTACCCCCTTCCTGACCAGGGGGTATTTTGCGATTCGGAACTGCGTGTCTTTAAGGGACAATTGCGTGCTCGTGTGACCTAAACGAAATTGATGTCCTTTTTTCCCCACAAACAGAGCTTTCTTTTGGTGGGATTTGATCACCTGTGAGATTTTTTGATCAGGCGCTATAAACAAAAAAAGAGCGTCAATTTTGCAAAAACAACAATATTTTTCACATTTTTTTATATGAAATTCCCCCCCCAAAAAAAATGTAAAAATCTAATTTCTCCCTCTCCACCCGACGATCGCGAGTGACCGGTGGACAACGGGTCTGCCGGTCACACGCGCGGGCTTCTTA